>NC_134404.1:229567267-229852267 GCF_038048845.1 Mixophyes fleayi | reverse complement strand
TCATTGTGAACAAAAGAGATGACGTAGATTGTTTCTATAGGTCCAGACGTTGGGTGGGTCCAGGCCAGACAGGTAATAGGTTGATTCAATCTAAGGAATCCAAAGGTGGGGGTCTCCTCTCCAGGGGGTCTGCTCCTTTTCATAGCCAGTATCATACAAAGGTTTTACTCTCTAATATCAATAACTAAAGTATGCAATGTGCGATCTCTTCGCCGACTGCACCGGACAGCTGCTGATGAATGGGGCTTCAATATGATATCAGGCATGACACCTTTCCTATTACCTAAACCTTTAATAACACTACAATGTACATATAATCAACATATATATATATATATATATATATATATATATATATATATAGACTAATAATAAACCGAATACTATCTGCTCCTGAATTACAGTGTAACAGAACCAATATGAAATTATATAAATAACTAACTGTTGTAATGCGAGTGTGTGCTTGCGTATTTTACCGTCCGAACGCACCACGTCACGTAACACGTGGCGTACGCTTCACAATACGCACGGCAAACCAATATTAAACCAATATACTTTCGTTCATCCAATTATACGACTTTGACAGTCCACCCTTTGATAGTACAATAAACTATCACCTTACAGATGTTATAAGCAGGATCTCAGTACCACGTTTCATTGTTATGTAATACAAATCCCCCTTGGTGTATGTCCACGCTGTTTGTAGATCTAAACAAGTTATCATAAGAGAGAGTCTTAATCCTCTAAACGACTTCTTCTTTTACTATAAACCGTACACTTCTGGAGCTTGGAGATAACCTTTTGTATGCCCTTCAAGGGTGCAATAAAACACTTAATACATTATTTGGAAAGGTACATGGTACAGTAGAACGTGTATCAGCTATACAGAATTCTCTACTACAGTTCTTCAAGTTTAACAGGTTCTTCTGTCCAACGCATGTCTTTAAGCTCAGAAAACATTTAAACACTTCATGTTCATCAATAGCATCATCCTATGTCTATCAATAATGTCATATGCAATCTCCTTCAGCTTGCGTTAATATACACACATCTAATAATGTCACCAGTTCTTTTCATCAACACTTGTGGGCGGGCTATTGTCTGTTCGTTCTTCCCAGTCTCCCAATACTCAGATTTAACAGTGATCGGCTTGTAAAGCATTGGGAGACTTCAGACTCAGGGACCTAGGTGTCCTACTTTTTCCCCTAGTGACCTCCCACCCATAGTTCGGGTACCTCAAGAATATTTAGTGGAAAGAGAACTAGTCCTACTTGATATAATCACTGAGGCACGCGTGAGCACACCCAGCACTTTGTTTGGTCTAAAACCTTACCCTCCCAAGAATGATAATCATTCTCAAGGATGCCTGCTCAAGTCCGAATATTACTGGACTGGCATCGCTGGGTGTGTCTCTTTTTTTTAACTATGGGGTCGCCGTACTTACGGACGTAATGCTACTCAGACAATAGCCCCTCGCACTTTCTCCAAGCTCCAAGGTTTCCAAATTTTCCTTTACCCCTGAATTGAATAGAGTAATTGGCCGGACTGATTATGCTACTAACTTCTCCTTCATCCCCAATACCTCCTTATCATTACCCGAACCAGTCTCTGTCACCTGCTAATAATCAAAAGAATTAACCGTCCTGAGAAGAGAGTGAAATGAGAGAACACAAAAGAGGAAAAACTACAACTTCATGCTGGACAACAGTCTTAGCCTTTGGCTCAGGTGCTACTAACTGCATTCGAGGCCTTCCAGTACAGACTCATGAGTGCCCTTGGACCCTTCTCTGAGTGTTGGCCCCTCTGCAGTGGGTGGTATGGGCACCAGTGTGTCTCTGCTACCCTTGAAGCTGTGAGGCTGGTAGCCTACACCTGGTACCTGTCTGGCAAATAACCTAAGCTTAAGAAATTACTGCTCCACAACTTACTCTCCTGATCCAACATCCTGACAGTTAGTGTGACCTTTCAGGAAACAGTGTTTTGGACGTTCTCGGTTGCTGTCTCACTATTTACCTTCTCTCAAGGTCTAACCTAGCCTCCCAGTTACAATCTCATCTCACGAGGGGTCAAGAACATTTCAAAAACTGACAGGTTAGGAGTCTGCCCAGGGGTGATCTCTTGGTAGCGGGAAAGGACTATTGGCACTTCAATCAAGTTCCAACTCTTATTCTATTCAATTCATTCTACCGAGTACCACTACTTTATGTTCACACTGTTTTATGGCTAACTGAAAGTATGTGATTTGTTACCACTACTCATACATTATACATCTATTATCAATAACATGAATACCCCTATCATCTATTATAACTCTAGGACTATCACATTGAATAACAAAAGCTTTGAGTATGATACAGTAATATATTAGACACATTTCAATACACCTCTACCCAGACATTTTTCATTGGTACACCTGTGTATACTTGAGGATCCTGCATGGTGGTAATTGGATGACGTGTATTTGTTTTACCTGGAGGAAAACCCAGCAGCAGGAGGGATATGGGATGGCTCTATTAGTCTACCTTGTCCATCTCTCCAGAGTCCACCAGACTCCTCACCACATCTCTTCACCTTCCAGACAGTTTATCCCTCAGGTAACACAAATCTTCCTATATTAACCAATATGTGTATGCGTGCATGTGTGTGTGTGTTCACCTTTTTAAAACAAAAACAATACAACGAAAAACAAACAAAACATAGATTTGTTAGCTGTCACATAAAACCCTGCTGTCTATTTGACAGCTATGTTCTACCTGGTGTGACTGCCCTGTATGGTTGTGCGTGTAAGTGTGGACCTTACTAGCAGCTACTTCAGTTGGTAACGGTGTCACTGTATAAAGTCCTCTATGTAGTGTCCTAATCATGTGCTGGTATTGCTATAAAACGATTTCTCAGTCACCTCAACATCGCCCTCTAGACTAGAAAAATGCTAAAGACCAGTGTATATCAATCGATTTTCCCTCTGCCAACTCACATGTCATTCTCAGTACCTCATATTCAGCTACTTGACTAAGTGGGAAAGGCAAAGGGGTCTCTTTCTATAACACTTTCTTCAAATATAACAGTATTCAGTACATGTCTGTCTAACAGTTAAAAAATATAAAACATGAAAATTCTACATTTTCTAGGGTTTCACATTATGTCGTATCTTGTGGTAAAAATCCTACTCCAATGTTCTATACAGAGATGCATATCTGTATGCTTAACCTCTAGCAATCTTCTGTCCTCCTGTCCTGCCCACCCTTTGTGCATCCATATAAAGGCACATTTTTGTACAGGAGGCACGAGCCAAAACAAAAAAAACCAAAACAGATATGCAATCTATAACACATGAATCGTATTTCCACAACAGAACCTTTCTGCTTAAAATCAGCAGTTTCTATACACCTGAAAACAAAACCCCTGACTGTTTCTGTAACTCATGTCAATCTAGTGTGTGTATCTCTGAATTTGTCTTATGTAAAAACATAAAATATGTTTTAGCCTCATTGTTGATTTTATCTCTACCAGAGGAGAGAGAGAGAGGGAGAGAGAGAGAGAGAGAGAGAGAGAGAGAGAGAGGGAGAGGGAGAGGGAGAGAGAGGTAGAGAGAGAGAGAGGTAGAGAGAGAGAGAGGGAGAGGTAGAGGGGGAGAGACAGAGAGGGAGAAAGAGAGACTAGCGTTTGTGTAAAGAGTGGGAAATAGGAAAGCAATGAATGATGGGAATACAAAGGTTTGAATACAAACATACATGTAGAAAGGGAGATTTTTACAACAAAATGACAGCTGGATTGGACTCTGACTCTATGGGGAAATGGCTGTATTCATTCCACTGCTCCCCTTAGCTATTTGCTAACTATGACCCCTCCCCATACTTGACTAGGGGGTCTTAACAGTGCCATCCAGTGTCATCCGTCATTTGTTTAGTAAGAACTCGGTATCTCATTGACTACATACCTTTTCAACGGACTTTTCTAACTTATAATAGAGAAATGTAAAAATGTACTCTTAGTGACTCATATTTTCTCTGAAATACATAAAACGATATTTTGGAGCAAAGTATGTACATACTTCATTGTTGGATAATGATTCTCAGCCAAACAAATTATCATGAGTCACTGCAGCCTAAAACAAAAGAGTGTTCCAATTGGCTATTGTTAATTAGTCTTTCAAGAGTAATTCTTCTATTTCTCTATCTCACCCCTTTTAAACACTTGTCTACACTTCTTTTGTGTCCCCTTTATCTGTGAAAAGTAAAACAAGATAGTTATCTTAAAACAGTAAACAAAACAAACATTTCTATTCTTTGCCGTGGGCTAGTGATTTAGGAAAACAAACATGTGACAACATAAAACGAACAAACAAAATCAACAAAGATTACTTTTAAAAAAATAAGTTTCTTTCTACATTTTGCACCTCAATGCTCACCACAGATTAACTCTAGAGTCGGCTATATTTCTCCCCCAGGAATTGGCTGCTATGAGGTGCACAGGAAACTGTTGAGAAGTCTCCATGACTTGTGTGCGCCGTCTCTGTGGGTGTCTATGTGATTCCCCCTTAGATGGGCCAAGTCTCTTTGCTTCCGCTCTTGTCATTGTACAGTCCTGTGCTTGGTGTCCCATTTTAGTGCATCTAAAACACTTTCTCAACTCATGTTGTTTCTCTTCTTTTTTACAATCTCTTGCGAAATGGCCTTCTTCGTGACACTTAAAACACCTGATTTTTCTATGTTTCTTATTATGTGGGTTGTATGCTGGTGGTCGTGTGTGCAGTCCCTCTAGTGCTGGGATACTTACTACCATTACCCTATCACTTAGTGTCTCTTTCTGTTTATTCATACTTCTATCATGTTCTATAGCTGACTCCCTGAGAACACTTACAGTACTTCCTCTCCAGTATGGTAATGAAGTTTGCACCCTTTTTTTCAAGTTTTCCCTGAGTCCATCCATTGGAACGTGAACAGCAACCTCTCTGTAATCTTCATTATCTTTTATGTCTGGTACCCCAGTATATTTGACCATCTCCATCAGAGCCCTGCAAAAGTAGTCTGTTGCATTTTCACTATCTTTTTGCTGGATACTAAAAATTTTACTCCAGTCCACTATCACTGGGAAATATATGGCCAACTGTGTGATTATATTTCTAATATTGTCCTGATTATCATCCTCGGTTAAGGATTCATCCTCCTCCAACATACAATCATTAATGAACTTTTGTATATCAGTATTGAGAGGAAGACAGGCCTTCAATAATACTCGCCAATCTTTATTAGTTGGCTCATACACATTACCATAATATCTAATAAACTGCTGACATTTGGTCAAATCTTTCCTAGGATCAGGGAAATCAGACAAAATTGAAAATGTTTCAGACCTAGTGCATGGATCATGCTTTGCTACATGTTTTAAGGGAACATCACTATTCCTGTCTGCTTTCCCATTGGAAACTGCTGCTGTGCAGACAGTATGTAAGTCTACCAAATCACTAAAACTAGTTGCTGAAATTGCTGCTGCAGTACAATGGATGTCTCCCCCTGTGTTAACCTTTTCATTGTTCTCACCACTTTCAGCAGCTGCCCCTATTGGTGGGACGGTTCCTCTTCTTTTTCCTGAAACATTACCTTTAACGTTACTTAAAACAACATACAACTTACTAGTTACAGTTTTTACATTTTTGGTATTGGCTGTACTTCCCGCCCCGACCGAATTTATCGGGGGCGTGTTTGCGCTCAGTTCGCCACGCTTTGCAACGCACACTTCCGGAATGCTTGTTTCCGGTACGCTTACTTCCGCTGAACACGTGTTTTTCCTTACACTCACTTCCGCTGTGCGTTCGCTGCTCTGCCACGTGTTACCTTCCATTTGCCACGATTTTAAACAATGATTATGTGCATTTCTCACTTTCGTTGACTTAATCAACCGTACTTTATCTTTTACGGTATTTAGCACCTCTGCATTAAAACTCCCTGTTGTTGGGAAAGGCCTATCACAAACTTTGGTCATTTCGACCCACGTGTCACAATACACAGTTGTGTATGCACCATATTTTGCACACATGAGAAATCTCGCTGACTCAATAAGACCTTCCTTAGCCAGTAAATTGGCAATCTCTAGCGTATGCCTAGCACCCATGTTGCACAATATACTTTCTACCCGGAACACAGACACACCGCAATGCTCTGTTCCTTTCGGCCAAATGTGAAATACAGACATACCGCAATGCTCTGTTCTTTCCACTAAATAATTTCAACTCTGTCGCTATACTCACCGCTAGAGATCTATAATGCTCGGTGAACGTATTTCCTTTAGCCGCGTTCACTCGCTTTTCTCGCCCCTGGCGAGGATCCCTAATACAGAAATATCACTGTGGGCCCCAAGGGCTATCAGCTCCTCGATACCCTGGCTCAACCACAAAAATCTGCTGAGTTTATTATCGCTGGGAGCGCAAGTTAATACAATCAACCTGCCTTTCCAGTATAATTCCTCTTAGCTGCTTCACCAATTCGCACTAACGGTGCGATCGGATCGCACTGCCTACCAATACTAATTATTAGCAAACTTTGCGATCTATTGGCAGCGCTTTGCGAAAACCCGGTTTTCGCATTCGGTATACCTGCCCTGTATACCGTCCTTCAGTTGGGCAATCCGCCTCGTCAGACAGCAACTGAGCACCTCAACAATAAACAGTGTATCTACGTTACAAAATCGCACACTATACACCTTTTCTGCGCAGAAAATTGAAAGTTCCCAACAACCGTAATAATGTCTCAGAGGCTTTCACAAGTAATTATACTATGCATATAATAACTATCAAAACAATTGCCACGTGGCAAATCTACCGGAAGTTTGCGTACGCACAGCAGGAAGTACACATACGCACAGCAATGCAATACACTTTAAACCATTAAAACGACAATAAAAAGAAACATTTTTTTCTTTCTTGTCCCTAGATTCTAATTAGCGTTCCTTCAGTCTATGCAACAACGGACATTCGGTTTCCTAACACACAGTGAACCACAGGTATTAGACGCATTACGTTCTTTCCTGCTTTATGCGACGCGTCCGTCAATCCACCCTTTGTTGAGGAACCGAATATCGTAAGCGTTGCATACCTGCCGGTAACGTAACTCCTAACTCACGAGCCCCCATATTATTAAAGTAATTCTATCGTTTTAAAATAAGCATTGCCCAATCAATTGAATGTGTGTCCAAAGCACAAAGTGATTTATTTTTAACAGATGTAAATAGTCAACAATTCAATACATTATTATATCATGATAAAGTACAGTACAGCACAGCCAATACCAAAAGATAAGTACATACCAATGCAATCGCTTGCGCTCGCTTGCGCACCCACGGGACCCGATGGACAATATTCTGTATAGAATATTGTGTCAGAGTTGACTGAGGCCCCAGTGAGATGCAGCTAATATATATACAGTCAGTGTTTCATTGTGAACAAAAGAGATGACGTAGATTGTTTCTATAGGTCCAGACGTTGGGTGGGTCCAGGCCAGACAGGTAATAGGTTGATTCAATCTAAGGAATCCAAAGGTGGGGGTCTCCTCTCCAGGGGGTCTGCTCCTTTTCATAGCCAGTATCATACAAAGGTTTTACTCTCTAATATCAATAACTAAAGTATGCAATGTGCGATCTCTTCGCCGACTGCACCGGACAGCTGCTGATGAATGGGGCTTCAATATGATATCAGGCACGACACCTTTCCTATTACCTAAACCTTTAATAACACTACAATGTACATATAATCAACATATATATATATATATATATATATATATATATATATATCTCTATATATATATATATATATATATATATATATATATATATATATATAGACTAATAATAAACTGAATACTATCTGCTCCTGAATTACAGTGTAACAGAACCAATATGAAATTATATAAATAACTAACTGTTGTAATGCGAGTGTGTGCGTGCATATTTTACCATGCGAACGCACCACGTCACGTAACACGTGGCGTACGCTTCGCAATACGCACGGCAAACCAATATTAAACCAATATACTTTCGTTCATCCAATTATACGACTTTGACACCCTGGACATACTTAACAGACATTTTTACAGCTGCTCCTCATTGCAAACACATGTTATAGCATGCATACGATGCTGACATCAGAAGGACTAAGGACTAGCCCTATTGATGATGCAAGAAGTACAGATACAACACAGGGGGGGGCAAGATACAACACGGGGGGCAAGATTCAACACGGGGGGGGCAGAATACAACAAGGGTAAAGGACACAACACAGTGGGTCAGGATATAACACACGGGGGCAGATACACGGGAGTAGTATATAATACAGGGGGAGCAAGATATATATAAATATATATATATATATATATATATAAATATGGGGGCAAAATATTACACAGGCGGAGCAGGAAACAATACAGAAAGGGGCAGGATATAACACACGGGGGGAGTGCAGTCACCTATCTCCCTGATGCTAGTAGGGGAATATGGGGCAGTAGCTGCGGTTGGTGGGTAACGTGACATCACCAGTGTTTGGCGGTTGCTGGCTGACCAGGTCTCTGTATCGCGTTCATAGCAATATATATATAGGAGCAGAATACAACAGGGGGTGCAGAATCGGAGGAGGAAGAGAGGGGGAGTGGATGACAAGAGGAGAGGGGGAGCGCATGAGAATAGGGACGGAGGAGAGGGGAAACGCATGAGAATAGGGACGGAGGAGAGGAGGAGCGAATGAGAATAGGGACAAAGGAGAGGGGGAGCGCATAATAAGAGGGACAAAAGGGAGGGGGAGCGCATGAGAAGAGGGACGGAGTAGAGGGGGAGCGGATGAAAAGAGGGACAGAGGAGAGGGGGAGCGGTTGACAAGAGGGACGGAGGAGAGGGGGAGCGCATGAGAAGAGGGACAGAGGAGAGGGGGAGCGGTTGACAAGAGGAGAGGTGGAGTGGATGACAAGAGGAGAGGGTGAGCGGATGACAAGAGGGAAAATATTGCCGTATAGTTAAAGGGCAGTGCTGGGAGGAGTGCTGCAACTGAAGTATATGATACAGTGCCTATACCTACAATGAATGTTTAGACTCTTGTGTATGGCGCTAGGTGTAAAACAAATAACTGACACTCCAGGGATAATCATCCGGATGTACAGGATTGTGGCTTCTCATTGGTACTCCTCAGACCCCTCTTCAAAACATCACACAGCCTTGGGGGTCTAACCACGGAGCCCCAGGAAAATCACCTGCAAGGTGCAGCTGCTGGTGCAGCAGGGAGGGTAGCGGGGGGAACTATAATGCGCCAGGGGGTACTGCAATTTTAAGAGGACAGTCTGAGCCCCATGATGGGTCTGTTGTGAGTGTGAAGGCCTGTATGTATATAGCTCACTGATACTGCAGCTTAGGCAGTTATAGGTGAACTGGTAAAGGAGGTAGATCTGTTGGGAGTTGTATTAGACATTAGGCTATTAAGGAAACACTAAATAATGTGAGAAGTTCTGCACTTCCCTCTAACTCTCCGGTTAATCAGTTTTACAAACATGGTGTCGACGAATCTCTGATTTTAGGGCAACAAATTATACAAACAGCTACAGTATGTAGCTTTAATTTCAAGTTTATTGCAGCTTAACCCTGTTTTATAAAAACTCAGACATCCACAGCCCAGCGATCTCCGGCTGAACCGAGCATTGTTGTTTCATACCCTCCCCTCACTCACCATACAATACACCTACCATGACACAGTTTATGACACATCATCCCGGGTTCTACAAGATGTGGTTAAACATTTCAAGCAGAGTGTTACGAGCCACGGCGGTGCCCAGCCGCCGCGACTCACTCACCCGCGTCCCGGCCGTCGCCATGACGACCGGGACGTCATTTCCGGCCATAACCCGGCCGTTGCCGGGGCAACCAGTAGACGCTTCAGAGCTGCGTCCCGGCAATAGGAGGAGGCCGGGCGCAGCGTTCTACAGCCTGTGGGCTAATTAATATGGGCAGATTATAGGAGGCAATTACAGGCATTAGCCTGCAACTGTGCAGGCCAGGGGCAAGCCCTGATTGGCTCTGTTAGTGACTGCTTTATTAACCTGCAGGAGTGTGTTCAACCTGTGATTGGTTCAGCTGGGTATTTAAGGCAATGAGGTCTGCTGCCTCATTGCCGGTTATAGCTCCTGTGTTCCAGTCTGCTAACCTGCTAGTTCCTGTCCTGTATCCTGATATCTCTATTTGACTCCCCGTGTATGACCCTTGGCTTTGATTTGGACCTTGCTCGTGTTTCCTGTGACCCTGATCTCTGGCCTGTTTACCCGTTCTGCTATTTGCCTGTGACCCCTGACCTCAGCTTGTTCATCGATACTCTTGTCTGCTGCCGGCCCTCGACCTCTGCGTGGACCTGACTCGTCTTGCCTGGGTTCTCCCCAGCTGGTACGCACTTCACGACCCTCTGTCAGTCTGCGGCCCAGTCTGTCCCCACCATCAGGGGCTCCAGTGAACACCTGACTGGCAGAGTAGATTCCGGGTTGTGTTGTGCCGGCTGGAGGGGTTCCTAACATTATAACCGGCCTACTCACGGAGACAAGGTTAGAATGGATACAAGTGGATCCACACCGTCTCCGGCACAAACCCTAGCAGGCCACGTTGAGTCCTTGTATCAGATGATTCAGGGATTGGCTGAGCGTATGTCTGTTCAAGAAGAAGCCACAAAAGCTTCACAACCGACTCCAGGTCCCATCTGTGAACCCAAAATGAACTTACCAGATCGGTTCTCCGGAAATAGAACCCTTTTTCGGAACTTCAGGGAGAGCTGCAAGCTCTATTTTCGGATGAGACCCCGCTCCTCCGGTTCAGAGCAGCAAAAAGTTGGGATTATTATTTCCCTTCTACAGGGTGACCCCCAGTCCTCGGCGTTTTCTTTGCCGCAGACCAGTCCGGCCATGCAGTCTGTAGACTCCTTCTTCGAGGCACTGGGTCTACTGTATGATGACCCGGATCGAGTGGCCTCCGCGGAAGCTCATCTACGGTCCTTGAAACAAGGCCGACGGTCGGCAGAAGAATACTGCGCTGAATTCCGTAGATGGTCACCTGATAGTGGATGGAACGACCCTGCCTTACGAAGTCAGTTCCGTCTCGGCCTATCTGAACAGATTAAAGATTCTTTGGTGCAATACCCGTCTCCTAGTTCTCTGGAGGATCTGATGCACCTCTCCATTAAAATTGACAGGAGATATAAGGAGCGGAAAACTGAAAAGGAAACATCATCACCTCCATCCGCCTTCGTTCCTGTTTCCCAGGATGGTGAGGAGCCTATGCAATTAGGAGCATATCGTCTCTCTTCTGAAGAAAGAGACAGGAGACGTTCGCAAGGTCTATGTCTCTACTGTGGCATAAAAGGCCACTTCTCCCGTTCTTGCCCAAATAAGTCGGGAAAAGACCATGCCTAGGGAATGAGGGGAAAGTTCACCTAGGTCTGCAAATTATCTCCCCGAAAAATGCTGTATTAATCCCTGCACAGCTCACCTTCCGGGCTCGCTCTGTGGACCTGTCGGCCTTCATTGATAGCAGAGCTGCAGGCAACTTCCTTGATATTGGGTTTGCCCGCTCTGCCGGAATTCCGATGGTAAAACTCAACTCTGCCATTACTGTCTGTGGCTTAGATGGAGGTCCGTTGCCTGGTGGCAAGATTTCCTGGGAGACCCCATCACTACAGTTGAAGATCGGAGCTCTCCATTCTGAGTCAATCACCTTCTTCCTGATCGATTGTTCGTCGGTTCCTATGATCTTGGGCCACCCATGGCTTTCCTGTCATAACCCTGTCATAGACTGGGTAAAAGGAGAGATTGTCAAGTGGAGTACTTATTGTACACAGTCTTGTTTGTCACTGTCTCTGCGTATGATTCAGCCTATTCCGGAGCGGCTTCCCTCACAGTATCATGAATTCTGGGACGTGTTCTCCAAGAAGGCTGCTGATACCTTACCGCCACATCGTGACTTTGACTGTGCCATTGAACTTATTCCTGGTTCCAAGTTACCTAAGGGGCGTTTGTATTCCCTTTCTGCTCCAGAAACAAAATCCATGCAGGAGTATATCGACGAAAACCTGGAGAGAGGCTTCATCAGGCCATCTAAGTCTCCCGTAGGAGCAGGATGCTTCTTTGTATCAAAAAAGGACGGAGGGTTAAGACATTGTATTGACTACCGGGGATTGAATCATATCACAGTCAAGAACACCTATCCCCTTCCGCTCATCTCGGTATTGTTTGATCAGCTAAGAGGGGCTACTGTCTTCACTAAAATCGACCTTCGCGGAGCATATAATCTCATCCGTATCAAAGAAGGAGATGAGTGGAAGACGGCGTTCAATATGCACTCTGGCTACTACGAGTATCTGGTTATGCCGTTTGGCCTCAGCAATGCGCCTGCAGTGTTCCAGGACTTGATCAACGAGGTCCTCCGAGACTTCCTGGGTGGTTTTGTGGTCGTCTATTTAGATGATATCCTCATCTATTCCAAATCTTTACTCGCACATCAGACTCACGTCAAACAAGTCTTACGAAAATTGCGGGAAAACCATCTCTACGCCAAGCTGGAAAAGTGTGAGTTTGAGGTGCAGAAGGTATCCTTTTTAGGTTACGTAATCTCTTCTGAGGGATTTTCTATGGATTCAACAAAGGTCCAGGCTATTGTGGATTGGGTACAACCCAACAATCTAAAGGCGGTATAGAGGTTTCTGGGCTTCTCCAATTATTATCGAAGGTTCATTCACAACTTCGCTGACATTGTGGCTCCCATTGTGGCTTTGACCCATAAAGGAATGGACCCAACTAATTGGTCGTCTCAAGCAGTAGCCTCATTCAAAAGTCTGAAAAAGGCCTTTATCTCAGCTGAGGTCCTTAAACATCCAGATCCAGCTAAAGCATTTGTTCTAGAGGTCGATGCCTCGGACGTCGGGGCCGGCACCATTCTATCACAGAAGGATCCTCATACTCATCGTCTACACCCATGTGCCTATTTCTCCCGTCAGTTCTCTTCAGCAGAAGCCAACTACGACGTCGGTAATAGAGAACTATTGGCAATCAAGTGGGCCTTCGAGGAGTGGCGGCATTGGTTGGAGGGTGCTTCGCATCAGATCTCTGTCATTACCGACCACAAGAACTTGCAATATATACAGTCAGCCAAGCGCTTAAACCCTAGACAGGCCCGCTGGGCATTATTTTTTACCCGGTTCAATTTCCTGATCACCTACAGACCAGGTTCCAAGAATGTCCGGGCAGATGCCCTGTCCAGGAGTTTCATGGCACACCATGTTCCAGTTACTAACCCAGAGTCTATTATTCCTCCTTCCATAATCCATGCTGGGTTAACCCAAGATCTGAATGTCACACTGCAGAGATTCCAGAAATTAGCCCCAGATGCTACTCTGGAGCAACGACTTTTTGTTCCAGTCCACTTAAGAAAGGCGGTTCTTGTGGAAGCACATTGCAGTAGGGCTGCTGGGCACCCTGGAATTTACAAGACGCTAGAAATCCTTTCCCGCACGGTCTGGTGGCCATCCATGTCTGCCGACGTCAAGAGGCATGTCCTCTCATGTGAGATTTGTGCTAGAAACAAAGTGCCTAGGATCCGTCCAGTAGGCCAATTAGTTCCTTTGGCTCCTCCTGCGAAACCATGGACTCATCTGTCTATGGACTTTGTAGTGGATCTACCACCTTCTGCAGGACACAACACGATTTGGGTCGTGGTAGACCGGTTCAGCAAAATGTCACACTTCATTCCGTTAACCAAACTACCTTCTGCTCGGGATTTGGCTCTCTTATTCATTCAACATATTTTCAGGCTCCATGGACTCCCTACTGACATCGTCTCTGATCGGGGTTCTCAGTTTATAGCACAATTCTGGAGGTCCTTCTGTACCCTTCTCGGAATCAAGGTCAGTTTATCATCCGCCTACCCCCCTCAGTCAAATGGGCAAACTGAAAGGGTTAACCAGTCCCTAGAAAATTGTTTGCGATGTTACACATCGGAGTTCCACGATAATTGGTCTTCCCTGTTACCCTGGGCGGAATTCGCCTGTAATAATTCCTGTCACTCAGCTACAAAAATCTCTCCGTTCTTCTGCAATTATGGTTTTCACCCCAGATCTAACTCCCTGTATTCACTCCAGTCCGTTGGTATCCAGGAGATCCGCTCCACTGCAAGAGATCTCAGAGTTATCTGGAAGAAAGTTCACTTATCATTGAGACAAGCCTCACTTGTGGCAAAAAAAAATTCGGACCGACATCGTACCACCTGCTCCCTTAAGGTTGGCCAGAAGGTGTGGCTGTCTACAAAAAATATCAGGCTCAGACAGCCTTGCAAGAAGTTGGGCCCTAAGTTCATCGGGCCGTTTCCTATCATCAAACAGGTGAACCCCGTCGCATTTAGGTTAAAAATTCCGGCCTCGTTGAGAATTCCCAACACATTTCATTGTTCTCTGTTGAAACCGGTACTATTTCCTGGTCAAACCCAGTCTTCAAGTGTGCCTGGGAGAGGTTCCAGTGGACCACAAAAATTTGTGATTCAAAAGGTCCTTGATTCTAAAAAAGTTCAAGGACAGCTGCATTTCCTCATACAATGGAGGAATCGCGGATTGGAAGAGAGATCTTGGGTTCCGCGGAGACAACTCCATGCCCCAAAGAAACTGAAGGAGTTCTTCAAAAAATTCCCTAGAAAACCAGGATGTCGGGGTCCCTCGACCCCTCCTCAAGGGGGTGGTACTGTTACAAGCCACGGCGGTGCCCAGCCGCCGCGACTTAATCACCCGCGTCCCGGCCGTCGCCATGACGACCGGGACGTCATTTCCGGCCATAACCCGGCCGTTGCCGGGGCAACCAGTAGACGCTTCAGAGCTGCGTCCCGGCAATAGGAGGAGGCCGGGCGCAGCGTTCTACAGCCTGTGGGCTAATTAATATGGGCAGATTATAGGAGGCAATTACAGGCATTAGCCTGCAACTGTGCAGGCCAGGGGCAAGCCCTGATTGGCTCTGTTAGTGACTGCTTTATTAACCTGCAGGAGTGTGTTCAACCTGTGATTGGTTCAACTGGGTATTTAAGGCAATGAGGTCTGCTGCCTCATTGCCGGTTATATCTCCTGTGTTCCAGTCTGCTAACCTGCTAGTTCCTGTCCTGTATCCTGATATCTCTATTTGACTCCCCGTGTATGACCCTTGGCTTTGATTTGGACCTTGCTCGTGTTTCCTGTGACCCTGATCTCTGGCCTGTTTACCCGTTCTGCTATTTGCCTGTGACCCCTGACCTCAGCTTGTTCATCGATACTCTTGTCTGCTGCCGGCCCTCGACCTCTGCGTGGACCTGACTCCTCTTGCCTGGGTTCTCCCCAGCTGGTACGCACTTCACGACCCTCTGTCAGTCTGCGGCCCAGTCTGTCCCCACCATCAGGGGCTCCAGTGAACACCTGACTGGCAGAGTAGATTCCGGGTTGTGTTGTGCCGGCTGGAGGGGTTCCTAACACAGAGAGGAATGCACGAGAGTTCAAGCATATAAACACAGCTCACAGAAATGACAGATTGTATATGCAATGCAGGATCGTGTGTGACAGGAGGGAGGGGGGTTTCTCTGGTTTCTCGTTGTAGCAAAGTGATTTTCTCTTTCCTTGTGGACGAAAAATAATAATAATATACACATACATAGGATCTCTCGTTTCCTTCTCTAGAAGTCCGAGACTCAATGTTTCCATAGCAGTGCTGCAGGATTCCTTAGCGACCATTAGTCGCATCAGCTGACTGTGGAACTTCTTTAACTTCTACTTTCCTGAGCCTGGTCTGTGCTGTACAGCAAACACACTACATCGTCTGTAAATTTTATACGTAAGCTCCCTTCGCAGTGCCTGTATTTCAGCATGACACGGACCTTCATGGAGTCGGGCTGGTAGAGTTTCTCGGCGGCGCGGGCGAAGTCCTCCCAGGTGTGTTGATAAGGCCTGATACGGCCGCGCGCTATAGGGAGTTATATGAGCGACTATGGTTACACTGTTTGTTACCGATCTACACTGGGCACTACATGGTTGAGATAGGGAGCTGTATTTGAGTGACCACTGTCATTGTTGGTCATTCGATCTATGTTTAGCGCTGTTCATTTGGTAGTACAGGGAGCTGCATTTGAGCAGCACAGAACAGTTTTAAACTTCCCGCCTCCCCCCTCAGTGCAGGGAATAAATTATGTGACGTCACTGAGGGGCGGGAAGTTTAATAAACGGGCTCTTTCACACGCCGTTCTAGCACCAAACTGTGAAATAAGAGCGGTACCAGGTCCAATAACACTACAGGGTGCCCCCTCTCACTCCCAAAACATCAAAGAGCCAGGCAAATATGTACCAGGCAAATATGTCTAATTTCTCCTGCTCATAGAAGAAAATTTCTAAGCGAGAGGGTCAGTCAGCCTTGTTTGTGCTCTCAAGTGAAGTCATTTTCAGTACACCCAGCACAAGACTCTATCTGACATGCGCAACGTTATGACATTTTATGAAATTCCCTATCTTTAAAATGGGGCATGTTTTACCAAATTGTAAAAAAACTGTAACTTTCTCAAACTTGTGAACCCTCAAAGGCACTCCTCAGCCCTAATAGCTTTCTAACAAAACGTACTGCGTGTCTTTAAACGCCCTGTACACTGAGTTACGCTCCCCCCAAAAACCCAGAAAAACTGCGACTTTTGAAAAACAGGAAGTAGAAAAAAAAACGGGCAGATTTTGAACTTTAGATTGTTCCTAAATTGTCATTTTTTATTCTTTTTTTCTGAAATTTCACATGCGGCACCTGTGGACAATTCTCTATTCGCACGCCAAATTTCAGTTTAATAGCTTTAATACTTTTTAAAATGTAGACCCTCAAACACCATGCCCCCCCTCTCACAAATTCCCGTTTTTTAGATGTAACCATAATATAAGGGCACGACTGTGCCCTTATAATAAGCTAATAATAAACTAAATACTATCTGCTCATAAATCACTGTGGAATGGAATCAATATAAATATGAAATATATATCAATAACTAAATGTTGTAGTGCGAGTGTGTGCGTGCGTATTTTACCGTGTGATCGCAGTATGCCACGTGTTACGTGGCATACTGATCACAATCGCACGTCAAAACAATATTAAGCAATATACTTTCGTTCATCCAATTATACGACTTTGACAGGGGATATACTGTATTTCCCCATGTATATGACGCTCCACTGTATAAGACGCACCTGTATAAATTTTTTCACAGAGTAATTGTGCAGCATGTACAGAGAGGATAGATGCTATTGTCAATTCTGCCTTACCCTGTTAGATGCTTCCTCTGTCCAGTAAAGTCTTCTTTCTCCTGTCCATTCTGATCCTGATGCTGTAAAGTCGCATACCGTCCTTTTCACGATGACCGGATGTCCAATCAGGACTTTCACAAGGTCCTGATTGGAAAAAACGCCAAATGCAGAAACAGGAAGTGTGCGTTCCAATTGCTGTTCACGCACCACATCCGGTCATCGCGAAGAGGACGGTAAGTGACTTTCCAGCATCAGGATCAGAACGGACAGAAGAAAGAAGTCTTTACCAACAGAGGAATCATCTGACAGAGTAAGCGTTACTACCCCTGTATAAGACGCACCCAGTATTTAGACCCAAAATTTTCGAGAAAAAGGTGCGTCTTATACATGGGGAAATACGGGTATGTGGAGAGTTATGGTCACACTTTCTTTAGGAAATTACTTTTGGCAATTAAACGCATCAGACGGTGTGACTAAGTGTATTGAGCAAGGATCACACAAGATTTGTAATTGTGAGAGTGTTTATATGGAACATACACACAGGAGAAGCCTGTGTAATCAATGGGCAGCATTCAACAACTGATTTTTGTGAGACATCTACAGCTGCTCTCAATCGAGATCCCCATCAGAATGGAGCTTTACAAGCGTGCACAGGAAAAGCTGCGGCTCGGCAAAAAGAAACTTGACAGTCGGAACTCCAAGGGGATATTCGTTTTATTGGGCTACACAAGTGTTCTAAAAAGTCGGAGCCACGTCTTATGCAGACACAGACCACAGAGCTGGTTTACATGTGCAATCGCTTATCCGTGAGCACACTATATGACTCAAAAGTGCTAATTCATTTCCATCTTTATGTGATTTATCGTTCGGAGTAAACAGTTGCAGGTCTATACCTGCTACCTGCTAATACATGATTTTCCGTTAATTTTTACTAAGGCATTACATTATTATCCATCTAATTGTTGGGAGGATTCATTAAAACTGGTTTGCTTCATAACGTGCTACACTGATACATGGGAATCTACTCAATGCTTTATATTTATGTTACTATATCCCTTTTGGATTTATGATATAACATCAAAAGCAGAGACTTGGTTCCTGCATTATAAACTGACAATAGAAGACAA
This sequence comes from Mixophyes fleayi, assembly GCF_038048845.1. Taxonomy (NCBI): domain Eukaryota; kingdom Metazoa; phylum Chordata; class Amphibia; order Anura; family Limnodynastidae; genus Mixophyes; species Mixophyes fleayi. The sequence goes on along the minus strand of NC_134404.1, from coordinate 229,833,853 downwards.
TATCGCAGTGTTGGCTAACCTGTGACACTCCAGGTGTTGTGAAACTACAAGTCCCAGCATATCCTTCCAGCAATAAGCTGCTATATATTGGCAAAGCATGCTGGGACTTGTAGTTTCACAACACCTGGAGTGTCACAGGTTAGCCAACACTGCAATATCGAAAACCCTCTAAACTAAGTGTGTTTGGATCCAATTATTGCAGTTAAGAGAGTTTTATATTTGTTATTGATAGGATTAATTCATTATTTATCAATTGGTCATATTGTTGATTATTGGTATTTTAGTTGGGTTGTTTATTAATGATCTACAAGAGCTCTTATTTATATGTCATTTTTGAATATTTTGAATTGAGTAATTATTATCCATGGATCTGTTGTTTATTTTCTAGTGGTTCTTGTGTGCTGTTGCTAAATTTACATATGTAAGATTTGTTTTGTCTTATAAAGGGATAGAGGGGTGTGCCAGGCTAGCTTCCCTTTTGGGAGACATTGGTTCAAAAGCTCTGAAATACTAGGATTCTGCGACTTTTGATAGTTGTTTAGCTTTTTTATATAGAACATTCTCCCTAGCCCTGGAAACAAATAATTTAGTTATAACAGGATGAAGTTTGGACTTGTCACCCTCCATTCCCTGTCCTAATCTATGTGCCCTTTCAATTTGAGGGATGTCAATTTCACCTTGCAGGTCTAATGTCTTAGTTACAGTGGTAAAAAGATAGTTAAGGAGAGGGTCCATAACAGGGACTTGCCCCAAATGCAGACACACACAGGCATCCTTCTTCCACAATATATGGGATAACCGAAAAATTCAGAAATTCTGGAATAGGGGTTTAAGCTTACTTAATATTTCCTTTGACACCTCCAACCCCTTTGACAAATTTTCCATCCTTCTATGTCACTATGACCGCTGGATCTCGTTCATACCTCCACGTGAAGGTCAGGATGTTAAACCATTCCTTACTGTGGTGCTTACTATCACTAAATTAATCATACTTCGACATTGAACTATTTCTAATCCTCCCTCCCTTTCCAGAGTCAAAACCGAAATTCAAGACTCCCTATATTTTGACAGAAGGGAAACCCTTCCTGATATTGAGAAGGGAGTGATAAAAGTTTACGCTAAATAGGGCCCATGCATCAACTCCGTACATCCTGATTTACAATGTCTTGAAATTATTCGACAACACCTGGTTTTGTGTACAGAGCCCAGGGGACAGTCTGATCCCTTTTCCACAATACTCATTTCACTAACTCTGATCCACCTCTAGAGCTCAAGACTGGACATGTTGATCCGATGTCACCCCCCACCACCCCCCCCCCCCCCCCCCCGTCTACCTTTTCCCTGATATGGACTTAGAGACCTCTGTAACTTAACTTACAGGACAAAGCGTGCTTAGCTGGACTAGCGTGCTTTAATATTTTTCATGCCTTACTAGTCGGGGGATTCATTGGAGGATTGATTGTTATAGTATTTTTTCTGTTTTGTTTTCTCTTTGTTTGCACTCTAGATTGAAATGCTATAATTCTCCTTACATATAACATCTATTTACATTACCATTCACAACTAATATGTACTTCATAGCTTCAATTTTAGAAATACTATGTTTGCATACATTACCATGACATCAATACTTTATTATAACTGTATGGCAATTACTGGGTGTAAAAATGATGTCAAACCCTTTGGAAATTGTGTTAACCTATTCTTATGTAACTCATATTTTGAACATATTTTCTACATTATGCTCTTGGAAGACACAATTTTGAAATATGTCTACTTTGTGTTATATTTTGAAACTCAATAAAACATTTAAAAAAAAAAGAAAAAAAAGAGGGCCCATAAAACTTTCTTGTATGCCTAAAAAACACAGGTTGTTTCAAAAGTGTCTGTCTTCCAGGTCTTGTCCTGGTTTCAATAATATTCTGTAGAAACATGACCTTCTACATCTCTGATACATTGTTCCAATGAAGTATTGAAGTAATCTTGGTCAGAGCAGATCAAAGGATGCCTGCTAGGATTCTAATTTTTTATCACTTAAGGGCATTAGTATTAGTGAAATTTCTTTTGCCATTTCACCAGCTGTAGCGGAGATGGAGGCAGTGGGAGAGGTGTTATGACCTTCATTTGAGCTGAATGAACCAATAACAGATGGGCACGGAGGATAGCTGGGTTTGCACAGGTTCTGTTTATGCTTACCCATTTTGAGTTTCAGATTATTGCATGAATCTAGCAGTAGTTGATTTATGAATAAATCTGTCCATACTCTGAGTTCTCCACCTTCGTTCAGGAATGAATTTAGGGTCACCAGCTGTTATTCCAATTGAATGTGAAATCGTAAATGGTTAGTATACAGACGTTACAGCAAAAGTAGAGAAAAATACAAACATTGGTGATGCAAGATTAATTACATTTAATTAAAAATTAGACCCAAAGGGGCATATTCAATTGTCACGGGTTTCCGCGGCGTTAAAACTACTACCGTTATTATGGTAGTAGTTAGCTGGATTTCAGCTTGCGGCTCATGGAGCTGAAAGCTGAAATCCAGCGAGAAAATTACCGTAATTACAGTAATAGTGCACGGAGCGCGAGATTTTCAGCGTTTCCGCCGACAATTGAATATGCCCCAAAGGATAATAACATAAAGTAAGAAGTGATCCTATTAATGATTCAATTGAATGGGGCAGTAAACAAGTGTAAAGGACATTCATTCAAGAGTGCAAATTAGGTGCAGCAGGTGCTATTAGCAATGAAATTAAAGGTATTCAGTAATAAAAAATAAGGGAGAGCAAAGACCACACAGAGATTGCAGGAACAAGAAATAAGGGGTGTGGCGTGGGGGCTGATGGGAACAATAAGACTAAGGGGCATATTCAATTAAGAGGGCATATCGTGGCTACGCACATAAAGTGGCAATATGGTACCGCAACATCGCGGATTATCCTTCGCAACCCTATGGGATGCGAAAGGAAATCTGTGATGGTAACGGGAAGTGTGCAGCCACGATCTGCCGTCTTAATTGAATATGCCCCTAAGAGGGGTAGAAAAGATGGAAAGCAAGGGCAAGAAAGGGACACGGAAAGGATTGACAGATCGATAGCTCTTCAAAAATGTATCTGATTGCTGATTTTTTATTGTCTTCTGTTGATTGCCACTTTTGAAATTCTTGTTAATAGAAGTGCAGAAAAAACTAAGTGGGTGAAAGATAGTGGAAGTGGAGTAGGATGATATTATAAGGGAGATAAGAAAAGAAAAACAGTGTAGGACAAGTGGAGTAGCAAGAGTGTGAAGACAGTGAAGAGCAGGCAAGACATGTGCAGACTTGAATGGTTAGACACAAATCCACAAAGAGCTGGCCTAGAGCTGCAGACTATAGTATGAAGCTAGAAGTGAGATGGGGAAGGACTAAGGATAGGTGAGAGCTGAATGGCCCAGTCAGGGTCACCCAAGCTCCTCATTATCCGGTTAGTTTTGTCGGGGTTCTATTTTTTTTTTATAATTATTTGTGACATAGGAGGTAATTGTGACGCCGCATAAACAGCACTGGACAGCGGGGGACGATAGAGACAAGTTACAGCCGCTGCGCCGCTCAATAGTTCCCCGTCCCCTCTATCACCCGCACCCCTGTGCGCGGATTGTGTAACGCTAGGAGAATATAAGGACACGGGCGTGCGCCAGGCAAAGAAACCTGAACGTCTGATCCAACGGAAAGGACACGAGCGCCCTCGTCCTCTCAATGTGATCATTGCGGCCCCTGACTGACTGCCGGCGGAGAATGGCCGCAGCTCTGTACGCCTGCACCAAGTGTAACCTGCGGTACCTGTTCGAGGAGCTCTCCCAGGGCCAGCAGCTGTGCAAGGAATGTCGAATTGCTCATCCTATTGTAATGTGCACATATTGCAGGTCAGAATTTCAGCAAACGAGTAGTACAAACACTATATGCAAGAAATGTGCCCAAAATGTTAAGCAGTTTGGAACGCCCAAGCCTTGTCAGTACTGTAATATCATAGCCGCATTTATTGGCACAAAGTGTCAAAATTGTACAAACTCAGAGAAAAAATATGGACCTCCCCAAACCTGTGAGCAATGCAAACAACAATGTGCTTTTGATCGAAAGGAGGACGGAAGGCGAAAGCTTGTTGGGAAGTTGTTATGTTGGCTCTGCACACTGTCTTACAAGAGGGTTCTACAGAAGACTAAGGAACAGCAGAAAAGTTTGGGCTCTACCAATTCCAACTCTTCTTCCTTGTCTCTTACCGAGAAAGACCAGCATCATTCCATACACCACCATCACCAAAGGCATAGCAGCAGTCATCACAAAATTAGTTGTCTGACCAAAGAAGCAGAGCAGGACATTTGGAAACAAAGTCATAAGTCCACTACTGCAAATCAGAATGAAACTCCAAAGAAAAAGCCCAAATTGGAATTGAAGCCATCCAATGGAGACAGTAATTCAATCATTCAGTTGACAGACAATGGTGGTCCAGACAACTTTGTCCTAATCAGTCAGTTGAAAGAGAAAGTGATGTCTCTGAAACGTCTCTTGCACCAGACAATTTTGGAGAAGAATAAGAAGCTGACAGAGTTGAAAGCTGACTTCCAATACAAGGAGAATAAGTTAATGACAAAGATGAAGGGCATGGAGAAGGCTCACAAAGAGTCTGTTGAGCAATTACAGAGCAAACAACGAGAATTACTGAGACAAGTCGCAGCTTTATCAAAGGGTAAAAAATGTTATAAAAGCGGCAGCATACTGACCTCTCTGTAAGGACCTGTTTAATGGAAGGACACAGTGTTGTTTTGTGAAGCCCTTCAAATATCTAGTGGCAAGGGAGTCCTATCTTTTAGTAAATGTTTTATAGTTAGTACCAGACTATTTAATTACGTTTTAAACTTTCAGACAAACCAACTTCAACTGGCTTGAAGACACCTCAATTTCTACAAAGGAAAAAAAAAATCATCACTACAATAAAAAATCCTTTTTGAAAAGTGTGTAAGGCAATAATAATAACTAAGAAAACTATCAACTGGTGCCCTTCATCATAGAAGGTGTTAAGAAAACTACAGTGTAAAGAACTTAAAAAGAGATTTATGGTATCAATGATCTAGTTTGTAATCTCTTACATAAAGTTAAATTAAAGTCTGTTGTGGCTTTTTACTTGCAAGTGCCTTTGGTGTACCTTTTTATTTATGAATGCGGAGTGAGCGATGCATATATGTATGTATGAAAAACATGTTTTAATTGATTTTTGTACAGAAAACATATATCAAAATAGGCGCACCGGATGCATGTGTAATCTCTCTGTGCCAATAGACCAGGCAAAACATTGCCCCGTGTAGCGGTATGGCCCCCTAATAGGCAATTGTGGTGAGGCCTAGCTGACGGACTTGACCTCCACGTTGCCTGCACTGGCGGGTCCTATACAGTGTTTTGAGATTAGTATTTTTTGGTTTGTTTTTTATCTTTCACTCTGGTGAATAGTATTTTTAGAATAGAAGTGTGTCTTCCGTTATCTTACAGAGTTACATTTTTATCCTTTTTTGTACATTCATGTAGTCCTTAGAACAAGGCAAACCTATAATGTAAAAATAAATGGCAGCATGAAAAGCTGTGGTGTTATTGAAGTGTTCAGGTAACTTGGTGTAATCATGTTACCTATATATTTCTTTATTTCACTTCCTCTTCTACAATCATCTTTGTTTGTTTTATTTTTATTATTCCTCTCTGTCATTCGTTCTGCATCACATTTTCTTTCACTCCTTACCCCTTCCTCTCTCCCATTATCCTTGTTATCTTCTTCACCTTGCTTTAGATAGATAGAGGGCTATAGATATAAGAGCTCAAGCCAAAGCAGGTCTCAAAGTGTCCATCTTCGATCCCCTGTCCCTAAACATATTCTTATATCAGACAAGAAATTCAGAAGGATATAGGTGTATGATAATGCTTTAAGGCTTATTGTATATTAGCCTGAATTCATCTTTTAAAGTTGAAATATTTTTTCTGTAGACTACAAATGGATATTATTATTATTATTATTATTATTATTATTATTATAATTAATTTTTATTTATAGGGCGCCACCTCATTAGCTAGTAAGGGCAAATTTCACTCATCCTCAGAGGTTTGGGGGTCAGAGGAACTACTCACTGGTCAATACACAAAACCAATGAGTATTCCTTCTACTCCCTATCAGGTGATGAGGTGGAGGTGAGTGATGTCATCAAATCCTTGAGTGCATAATGACATCACAGATCATCTGGTCCACCACCACTACAGAAAATAGCAAAGAGACCAGTGATGGGGGCAGCTCTAAAAGAGCCTCACTCTCCACCCATCCTGGCAACTATAGGAATGGGAGTACCCTCATATTTCCAACAGTAGTGAACCTTAATAGGTATATTATCTGTGATCACAATATACACTCTACACTACAGAAAACAAAGAGCAAATTCATATAAATGTGCATACAAAAAACAAACAAACAAAAAGATTTATTTTGCAGGTCAGTTCCAAGGACAGGGAAGTTTGTGCACCTTCTTGAAATGCATTGGGAAGATGAGAAAGCATATTTGCGCATATAAAGAAACTGTGCAGGTCCGACTTTTTCATGGTTCATAATCAAGCCTTATTGCGTACAAACAAAGCACTATAGAACATATATCCTTGTAGACAGCTAATTAACATAATTGAAAGAGTTTTGCCATTGTTATTCAAATTATAAAATTATCATGACCCCTTAACCTTCAGATCGTCTGGGTTTCTGTCTCCATAAACCCTACCATTCACTATGTCCAGCATCCCTTAAAAGAGGGGAATGGGGAGACACATCTACAGATCAGATAATAACAGCAGGAGAATGGTACATTATATTACATAAACGTGGATATGGCCTTATGATGTTATCTTTCTATTCAGAATCTCTCGGACCAGAGACATCAGATGTTAACACTCAAAGTGATGAAAAAGACCTAAGGGTTGAAAAGCGTTGGCGGCAGTTTGTTCTTCCCTAAAAAGACACTGGATCCCTGCCTTTCCAGCTTCATTTCCAGCATCCGTGGTGCCCTACAGAATTCTCTCAAGCATTTACATCTGACTTCTCTTGCCCGGGAGATTCTGAATCGAATGCAACAATACAGAAGATTCATTGGATCATTTATGAATTCATATTTACACTGGACTTATAAGTTTGATTTTAATTTTATGTTTTTTTTATTTGTATGGTGATATTTTATAGCGTCCATCGAGGTGAATTTCATTTTCCTTTAAAATTATATTTTAAAAAACGATGAATAGAAGAGAAAATACTTACTATGCACAGCTGGGCATTTCTGGATACACTGGTATGCCAGACAACCCAATACAAAATCCATTCAAAACCAGTACCAGAATAAACATCCAGAGTTTACTGCAAAACAAAAAGGAAAAAACGTAATCACATAATAAAAGTGATTGGAATTCCATATAAACATAATACTCTTTTATCTATATCTCTGATAACCAAATAATAGTTCTTTAGTTAGTTTCTACAGGCTTATTCTGGCATTAGTATACAGTTAACATGACAATAAAGCAGCTAATAACAGAATACCTATCCCAGGTGAATAGCAGGGCCTGATTATCCCATAGGCTGACTAGGCTGCAAAATTGTGACAGTGAGAGGTGCAAATTGAAATTCATTTAAAATATGTCTCTAAGGTAAAAAGAAAACATGAAATAAAAAGGTAATAAGGTTTTAATCTTGACTTATGCCCATGGTAAAGGCTGAACACAAGTCACCCTTGGGTGGGTGCTCAAGGATAAGCGAATAAGACAAACAAGGATTGAGACAGGTAACATAGTAAAATAATAACATAGTTGATGAGGTTGAAAAAAAGACACCAGTCCATCAAGTTCAACCTATTTTGAATCTCCTGCGATCCTGCACTTAAATTTGAAATTGATCCAGAGTAAGCAACCGCCAATCTATTTCAATTGTGAAAAGCCTCCCAGAGCCAATATTGCAGTCCTATTTTTACCCTATATCCACTACTATCCTCCATTTTAATTAACGGTCGTATCCCTGGATACACTTTTCCTCAAAAAGTTTTGCTTAACCCTTTCTTAAACATATCTATTGAATCTGCCATCACAACCTTCCCTGGCAATGAATTCCATATCTTGACTGCCCTTACTGTAAAGAACCCCTTCCTTTGCTGGTTGTGAAATTTCCTCTCCTCTACCCTTAGGAGTGACCGCGTGTCCTGTGTATAGTCCTTGGGGTAAAAAGTTCCCATGAAAGTTCTCTGTATTGACCCTTAATGTATTTGTACATAGTAAGCATATTTCCTCTTAGACGCCTCTTTTCTAAAGTAAACATGCCTAAACTGGCTAACCTTTCCTCATAACTTAATGACTACTGTATGTTAGGAGGACCATTGGGCCAGTTTTGTATGGTTTATACTGGTGGAGTTAATAGGGGGTGTAATCTTGCCGTTGGACTTGATCTTAGCACTGGCCAATAGATAAGGTATGACCCTGGGTTGGTGGTATTATGGTCTGACCTTTCCACCTTTATTGGTTTTGCGTTCCTGACTGCCCTGCTCTCGTCCGCCTTAGAGTCCTATTAGTTTAAATATTAATAAATACCTTCATTCATTCCAACTTTAATTTGGTGTCCGTGTCGTTATTTGGTCTGGTAAAAGGTTATGTCACAGTGTGTGTTATTTGGGGTAAACTTCCCCGCTATGCATTTTATATGTATCACAACCTTCTCTCCATATATAATATCATATCCTCGCGCAGCGTCCATAAATCCCGATAATATCTTGAAATAATATATTCAAATAATATTTAGTCCATCATTCCACACCACCACCTATCCTAGACAGACTCCCTCACCAAACGACAACTACGAAGAACAAGCAGGAAGATCAGCGGTGAAAGATTCAGCAGTGGAAATCACCGGCGGCTGTGCGTTCCACTCGAAAACCAGAAGTTCGGCATTTGGAACGCAAACTGTGTTCCAACTGCAGAAACAGGAAGCCGCTCGGCCAAGCTACTGATCTTCCTCCCTCAGAAGCAAGGGAAGACACGCTGTCCCCCAGAACTTAAACACCAGCCTATAAAGGCAATAAAACAACTGCTCTTATAAGCAAGAGCACCATGATACCGATAACACCCCCACCAGACTCATACAAAGACACCGTTATACACACTTACATTATCGCTTCTTATAAACATCCACCACACTCTTACAACACACATAATAGTATATTGCCCATTTAGTAGAGGGATTCTAACATCCTCCCTCCCTGCCTCCGGCTATAAACAAATCCATTTTCTTATCTTACAAGACCATCAATAACCACACTTAAGCCCATAAAACCAGCAGCATTTCATCCACAAAATATATAATATATTACATTACCACAATTAACAAGGGCTTTAAACACAGAGCTATAAATTAAAATTCCCAGCACTATTAATTAGTGCTATTACCCCAATAACAGGGGCTATAAACACAGAGCTATAAACACAGAGCTATAAACGTTACCAATACTCCCCTACAACTCTCAGAGCTACAAACTAGCGCTATTAACATTTAGCGGTAAACAGAACCACGCACAATATACACCGCATCAGAGATATAGACACAAAGCAAAAGGGCTATAACATTTAAAACTGCAAAAAAGCTATAATCACTCTGCTGGAATCACGAGCACCTAAGTATATTGTCTGAACCGCTTCCATTGCTATCTCTACCCCCTTCCTTTTCTCTTTCTCCCACACCCCTCTTCTCTACACTATAGGTACCCCAGGTTGCGCCACGGCAGAAAAAATGACACAAGAATCTACATCCATGGGAATTGGAACGCACGGAGTATCTGTAACGGCAGCAACAAGCACCACAACATACAAATCAAGCGCAGACGTCCAAGGTAAACCCCCTTAAAAGGGTCTCCACCACCCACGAGTTTGGAATAGGGTTTGTTTTTTGTTTTTTTTCTTTGCTGGGGTCACATCAGGGATGTTTGTGGCCTATATCTCTCATATGATTCTATCTGTATAATATTATGTTATTCGATAACCATCCCCACAACAATCATATCCTTATTCTTTTTCCTGTACCCTTTCAATTTCCCCACCATTAGTGTTGCATTAAAAATGATACTAATAATAATAATAGCTACCTATGTATTCATTTTGGGAATATTTCCTTATTTTATGAGGAGGGTAGGCAAGGGTGTATTCCAAAACATTAAAACGGAAAGATGGGGGTGAAGACATGTAACATTAAAATGGATTACACAGGTCTGCAAAAAATTTTTTTGGGACAGCTGTTTTGGTTTCGTTGACTGATTCTTAAGTTTTTTGGTGCGCTGAATCCAAAAATGACAGCCATTTTGTCCTTGGACGTCAGGTTTTTGAACAAACGGGTGGTCATCGTTGAAAAAAATCTCAACGCAAATATTTTATTTACATGAAAAATATTAACTCATTTGCACAGGTGACGACAAAATTAACACCACACTCAAGTAGATTGCTTGTGAAATCGTCTTTTTTTAAACTCTAAACTTCTTTTTGAGCTTTTCCTCTTGTAGGTGGCTTCGTAAGATCCCTGTACAACATCCAGCAGTAGTCAGCCATCATCGTAACACTCCATTTCCCTTGATACCTTCTTTCCATTTATTTTATATCTTGATGGAAACGTTCTCCCTGCTCTTCACTCACTGCTCCCAAATTTTCAGGAAAATACTCAAGGTGTGAGTTGAGAAAATGGACTTTTAAGCTCATGGAGCAACCAAGCTGGTGGAACGCTTTCAACATTGTTTCCACCATTTCCTTGTAATTTGGGTCCTTTTGGTTTCCCAAAAAGTTTTTTATCACCACAGTAACGGCAACCCACGCTTCTTTTTGAGTTGGAGTCATTGAACTGATGAAGTCTTTGTCGGATATGAGTTTTCTAATATCCGGGGCAATGAAAACCCCCTCTTTCAGTTTTGCCTCCGTTAAACCTGGAAACTTGGATCCCAAGAACTTGAAGCATTCGCTATCTTTGGGAAGTGCCTTAACAAATTGCTTCATTAATCCTAATTTTATACTTTCACTTTGAATTGTACCCCTTCATATCACAGGAACAGAAATAACAATCATCACTATGATTCTTTTGCTCGCGCCACATCATAGGAATTCCAAATCGAAAAGCTTTTATCTTGCCTTTTGACCAATTACGAAGATCTTCGACGCACCGCTTACATACTTTATGAGGAGCCCAAACTTTATCTTGGTCACCAAGTTTTAATTTAAAATAAACAAATTAAACTTTCTTAACAAAATCCGTAATATTCAACTGCTGCTTTTCACCATGAACTCTCCACATATGAAACAGAATCTGTCAGATGAATTTACACACTTTCTTGGAGGCATTGCACTAATTTTGAACCACACAGACAATAGCAGGATGACAACTGAAATGAAATACAAGATTGTGGAGGAATCAGAGAACAAGTTAATGCATGAAAGAACATGTCCGGGCAGGCCCTAACAAGCACACTCAACAATGCAGTGATCACCATCAGGACCAATAAACATGTATTTTCATGTTTTTGGGAGCACTGGCAGTGAAAATAAATTTGTTTTTCCATGTTCAGTTTTTTTTTCCCCCAAGTATGATGAATTTGAAATCTAGCGATTTCCAGCTACCTGTTTGACCAAGGCACATTTCGATTGTGAAAAAACCTGACATCCCAGGAAAAAACGGTGGTCATTTTCGAATTCAGCTCACCGAAAAACATAAGAATCAGATAAAATCAGGAAAACAGCTTTTTGGTTGCATACCTGTGTTATGAGTCACATTATTCATAACAGCATGAGTGGGAGGAGGCTTTGTTTCCAAAACGTTGCTATCATACATTACACAGCATTTAAAATATTAAATGGTAAATTATCAGAACCCCTGTTGAGATTAGAGATAGGTAGAAGTGCTGACCAATGGTTCAACACAATGCTTATCTGTAAAATATTTTCTATAAAATTTATAATTCTGGCGCAAAATATATTGGTACCAGATATGATTAACAAATCACCTCTATGACCACACTATCGCCCACACAAATGTGATGGAGATGGATATATCTTTTTAGGTCCAATCGGCATTATATCCTATCTTGTGTAGGGTTTAGCCATTCCGTGCCTTATGTAGAATGCACTTTACACTTACAAAGTCCCATAGTTTACTTATTTAGATGCATGCAGCTCAGAAAAGTGTGCAAATGCATACTTTTTAATTAGATATGCTTAAGCATATCCAACAAAAAAGTGTAGGATAAAAAAAAGAAAAAGATTTGTTAAAGAAGTGTGTCCCCCCTCCGCAAAACCATAACCAGATCTAGTGCTGACAGCTTAGTCTGGTACTGGGAAAATCATGGGACATAAAGCATGAAGCTCCCCCCAAAATTACCAGCACTAGCCTTTGCTAGCGCAGGTGCTCAGAGCTGAGGGAAATCCATGGTTATAAATACGACTCTATTGCCCCCTAGAGCTCCCATTGCGAATGAGCTAGTACCATGTCATCCTATTTTTTTTTGTCTTTTGCCAAGACCGGTATCTATAACAGATGAAGAGGATGCCAGCAGTGCCAGACTGGATGTAGGTAAGAAATAACGTAAAAGGGGGTAGTCTAGGGGAGTATTTATTTCAAATACATGTTTTTTATAATGGTATATGTGTGCTTTTTTGTTTACATTTTTCCCTGGTGCACTACAGTTCGCAGCACTTCAGGAGCCCACGCTGTGGGTTTTCCTGCTATAGTGTCACCAGCCCGGGCTGGCAAAGCCTAGTGTTGGTACTATTAGATGTGGGGGGACCCTACGCTTTTGGTTCACCTGATTTTGCTGGCAGCACTAGGGCTGGTAAAGGTTGTATGTCTTTTTTTATGGGGGGTGGGGGGTTCTTTATTCTTATTATATTATTTTTTGTACACAAAAAAATCCATGCTGATGATTATTAGCATCAGCCCGGATCTAACACCAGGGGTGACGCAGCCGAAACAGTTATGTCTCCTAGAGGCTTATATGCATCTACTTCCCCCTCATCATAATTTGTAAGAAGTGTTAAAATGCCCTTACTAGGCGCGTACACCTTCCCACCCAATTATCTACCTCGTTACATCTCTCTAAGCATAGAGAGGTGTAAGGGGGAGTTACTGTGAGCAGACAGTGATGTAAGTTTTTTTCACTGCACATTCAGTTGTAAATCACTTTTAACACTTAAAAGTCAGACTACATCACTCCCTCTTTATGTAATTGTTACTCTGGAGGTGGGACCAAGTCCCTTTCACATTTACTGTTATGTCTCAGCAGAGGTTCTAATTTGACAGATCTTAACATATTGAAATGCATTTAGACGATATCTTTTCTCAAAGCGGAGTAATAACATAATCTAGACAAGAAGAATAAGTGGCGTGAACAAGGGATTATTTGTAAAAATGTTGACTTTATAGATAAGAGTAATTTTGTCCTCCGCCGTCTGGGGCGACAAATGTTTGTCTTTACTTATATCTTCGATAAAAAGTAATTGGTCTATTTGCCCGTCTGGTAAATGCATTTAGACATCCCTGCACTGATTCAGATAAAACCAATGCGAGGTGGTCCAGTTGGATCCTGGCCAAGTTTTAGGGAGGCTTAGGGTCCCGGTCGGATCTCCCGTTGGTGTACGCTGGCCAGAATTTTGGCCCAGGGAGCCAGTTCTGAGCCTGCAATTGGGCACCCCTGCACTGATTGAGGTGAAACCAATGCAAGGTGGTCTATTTGGATCCTGGACAGGGCTTAGGGGAGTTAGGGTCCCCGTGAAGCCTACCATTGGTGTACGCTGGGCAGAACTTTGTCACAGGTAGCCTTTTCTGAGACTTCCACTGGATGGATTTGGACGCAAGCTTCACAGATTGATAGCATTGGATCCCATAAGACGTAGTAGGGGGCTGAGGTTCCGGTCGGACCTCCCATTGGTGTATGCTGGGCACAACTTTGACTCGGGGAGCCTGTTCTGGGCCTTCCACTGGATGGATCTGGAATGAAAACAGCCTGCTGTCACCAGGGGGCCAAACGGACAATGCTATATGCATTACACATCCATCACAGAGACCTTTCTGAGCTGGAAGCAGTTCCTTCACACCTTTTAAAAGCCATTCTAAATCTTGTCTATTTGATGTATTTTATGTATATTCTTCAAGTTGTGGAGTTGATTGACTATATCAAATCATTTTTTAGGTCAGTCCCTTTTAATGCAAGAGTCTAACTGTACAATATGGCCACCTATTACTGCTGTAAGGATCATCCAAAACAACCATGTAAGTTATATTCTGGAATTAATTTACTGCAAAATATTCCTCCTGCAACTGTCTGAGCTGCATGATACTTTCATCTTGCAATAAATATTAATTTAACCTTCAGGAGGAGGCAGGAGAAAAGGATGAAATTTTGCTTAAATTAACAACTATTGGGGCATAAGCTGAACAGATTGGAAAGATGCGAATATTAGTAATTTTAGAAATTACTAATTCTTCCAGACAAATATTATCTATCCTTGTTTATACATTGTTTACTAAAACAAAACATATCATCTTTGGCCGAACCTTCTAGAAATCAAACAATAATACCTGCTTTTTTCCCCTGGTTCACTACAGTTCGCAGCACTGCAGGAGCCCATGCTGCAGGTTTCCCTGCTATAGTGTCACCAGCCCAGGCTGGCAAAGCCTAGTGTTGGTACTATTAGACTCGGGGGGACCCCATTTTTTTGGTCTCCCTGATTTTGTCAGTGCCAACCGAAGCTGGCAGCACTATGGCTGGTAAAGCTTGTCTCCTCCACCGCATGCCCACCTCTAGCTCACCTCTTCAACCTGTCTCTCTCTACTGGCATATTTTCATCTTCCTTTAAACATGTGGTTAACTCACCCATTCTTAAGAAACTATCTCTCGATTCAAGCCTCTCTCTCCAACTATCATCCTTTTTCACTACTTCGCCTTGCCTCCAAACTACAATGGGGGGTGACAAGTTGGAGCAGTTCCTAGAATGTGGGTTTATTCATCCTCAGAAAGTTACTGAAGTCATCTGGGTTGTTGCCCCATACCTCCTGTAGCCAGGGCATATGAGAAAATGAGTCTTTCCTCTGGAACTACTCTTTGGTCCAACAAGACCGATTCTTTCTCCTACTTTCCCTCCGGGTCTGTGCTTGCAGTCTTCTTGCCATAGAGAGTAGCAAAAGACCACGAGCTTACTGTACTTCAACAGTATCCATTATATTAAAATAAATCGTTAATGTGCCTTTGTGAATGAACAAAGATGTGCTATAGAATGAATGGTGATGATGTGTTTCCTTTTCCTGAATCTGAGTTTGTGGGATTATTTTCCCAGTGATGTTCAGCCCTTTATTTAAATTTCTTCAGCATATCTCTGCAGGGAGCCCATATTTAGTTTTAGTGTATATGCAATCACAATCTTTTGATTCGACATGCTGTCAAAAATCGATGACCGGATGGTTGGTTTTGCAAAAATCATTTACAATGTATATAGCATAAATCAACCGACCGATCGTACCTTCAGACTCAGGTACAATCGTTGTTTATAACATATTTGTTGTAAAAGTCTGCAGTGTGTACCTAGCCTTACGAGAGACAAGAGACAGGCTTACTGTGATGATAATCTGATGTTCCAACATGCCAGTGCATGCACTCAATATCTTTGTAGCTCTGCATGACTCTCAGTAATCTCTGACCCAGAACTCTGCTTATTGATAACTGTATCTTTCTTTCTCTGCCTTTGCTGTCAGTCCTTGGCTCAGCATACATTCCATCATCTTCCAGACAAGGTCAAAATGATCCCAATGGGTGAACTTGAACTCCATGTGGACATTACTCATGCTAAAAAATATCCCTGTAACATGGTTATAGTATGATGTTAAACTACTTGGAATCAAACCTGTGCACTTCCTTCACTATCTCCACCTGGAAGAACACACTACCTTAGATCTTCCATCGCTATCTCTGGGCAAGTAGCATAACTACTTCTTCTTCTCAAACATATTTCTCAACTGTTAGGGCACCAGCCAGCTGTGTATACACTTCCACCTTTGGGCCTTTCCAGGTGCCAGCAGCTCCTGTCACCTGGTGGTCTGCCCCTTTTCCTACTTTATGTTCTGATTGGATGCAGGTGAATCCAACAGAACTGATAATAGCACACTATCTGCCTGATTTATCGAGGCACGTATTATGAGCGCAACCAACATTTACTATTGTACGCATGTATTTAGGCTTTGCGTACTCCTGAGTAAACAATTAATAACTGCATTAATGATTACACATTTGTAGAAAAAAAGAAACTTGTTTTTTTAAATAAACAGAGTGATTTTTGCCGATGATATGCTCAATATTGATCTGTGCCTTGTGAATAAGGCCCCATGAGTGACATTGCCTTCTGTACCTAACGATAGGCAATTTTTGGTTTAGAAAGGATGTCCAGTGCATTCAATTAAACATTTGTTTTCGGCGTTGATAGAGCCACAAATACTAGAAGCAAAGTTCAAATCTGGGCCAGTGAATGAAACATGGGTACAGACAGTGTGGTTCCCACAGAGATCAATGATCTCTATGATTAGATACGCTCAAGAATTGGTCACCACTGTTTGAACAGATGGGACCATACAGGAGCTACAATTACATATCAAGTGGGTACTTTGCTTTTCTGCAATATGAGAAAAGAACAAATGAATTTATTTCATGCAAAAATGGCCATGAATATTTACTTTAACATATTAAAATAATATTTGGGTGAATAAAATTTTCTTTAATGTTTTTAACTTGTTTAATGTTAATGTTATCCATTATTCTGACACTATCAATTTCATATACATATCCTTATAGCACCTAACATATTTTATGCCTGACTAAGATTAAGAACGAGAATTTGACGAATGCTGGAAATCCTCCATAGTTTTATATTTTCTTAATGTACATTAGAATTTTGCTGATTAAAGCAAACTATGCCATAGAAAATTAAGAAAGCAAAATCAATAACCTTTTATTATATATGAAATAATTTGATTTAACACATACAAGTGTTATGGCCTTATTTTTAACAGTTGCTGAAAATGTTAAAAACAGAACAGAATATTTAAAATGAATTTTTGTTCCTTATTCAAGGGAAAAAATGCACCTACGGGATGAAGTGCAAATTTTACCACCCAGAAAGAGTAAATCAACAGCAGCTGTCACTTGCCGATGAACTACGGGCTAAAACAAAGCCTGTCTTGATAAAATCAGAAAAAGATAATGAGCTGCTGAAAAAAGGTCATGCTTCGTTCAACCCAGTTTATTCTTATCCAAGTGGATGCAAGTGGCCAGAACAGCTTCAGAATGCCAAAGAAATATTTCCAAGTTTCCAGATGAGCCAGATACAATGCTTTCAACAAAAAAGGCAGCTGGGTTATTGTGTTGCGGCTGAGTGGACTGGCAACAGCAATCAGCAAGAATTATGTGAGAACACCTCACCGCATCCCAATCCTGAACTATATCGGGATGGGTATAGTATGGAAGATACATTTGCTGCTATGCATGTAACTAATGGAATTTATCCTCAGAAAGGCACTAAAAAGGCTCTAGAAGGAAGAAGGGAACTACATCTCTGTTGCTGCTGTGATCATATCAAGACCAATTACATTCTCATTCCTCACACACATAGCATGAACTGCACCCACATAAAGCAGCATTACCTTCCCAATACCTTTATGGCAGAAACTTTTCCTCCTAACAATTCCATATAAAAATTACTGGCATGTGGTTGTTGTGAGCATCAAATCCATACCAAATGAGTCCTTTATATGAATGTGATGGACATACTAACAAGATAGATATTACTACTATGTGTCAGAGGATAAACACAGTTTTATGCCAAACCAGTGACCAAAATTTTTGCGGGAATCAGAATTGTCATTTCTCTGAGCCGCAACTTCCTGCCATTATCAAGCAACACCCGAGCAATAGGCATTTAACAGGGACTGATTGTTGTTCATCGGTCCTGAAAGATGGGAGCTGTTTTCCTACAGATACTCACCTGCAGAAAAGGAAAGAGGTTTACTCTCTGCTATGTGGCCGATACACTGCTGAAGAGGTGGATCGTGTTATGGCTGCATACCCCAGGATTACTGGCGTTATGCAATTAAGTGACCTCATTCAAATAACCAGAAATTCTTTTTTATTTGTGTAAAGGAAAAACATTCATTGTTAAAGCAACAAAAGAAATCAATTGCTATTTGCCTTATAAATAGATTATGTGCTGAAATGTCGAATTGTGTCAACTAATTATATAAACTGCTGGGTGGTTCTTGAACCCTTCCATAAGGACACAATGTAACGGTTTTACGATTGATTTAATTTTGGAAAAAACTGTAATAATGTCTCATTACTGCAATGTACCATGATATAGCTAATTACATTAAATGTGTTTCTACATACGTTTATTAACCATTTTACAGTAATCAGAAACATAAGTTAGTTAATCACAAATTAATTTACAAATTCTTATGTCTCAGGCATGAGGCAGAACTGAGTGACTTTAGTCCAATCAAATTCACAGATTAGTTTGGGACTTGAATCCATTGTTTGACTTTTTTAATCCAACAATGGGAAGTAATAAGCTTAACAGCCCCACAAACTCTATTGTTTCATGCAGTATGTTACGATCTTCTTATCTAGAACACATTAGAATGCTGAGAAATTATCTATAAAAAATTGTATAAAACCACATTTCATTCTTCAAAATTGTTTGGGTTATGCAACTCATCAACGGTCATACAGGGCGTGATTATTAGTGGGATGCAAGATTGAGCATAACATGAGATAGAAAAAGATGCACGCAAGTGTATGTGTATGTACGTCGTATTCAGAGTTTAAAATGTATACAGGTCTGAATGAGTACTAGATGAGTCTGCTTGACAACAGACACACCCCTCAGACACTTGCGACCAACTTGCAAACAGTACAAAAGCCATTTATTTTATATGTTATGAATTGTGATAATGTAGTATCTACGACTACGTCCCAGACTGAATCCTTAAGCAATTGCTCAAACACGCCCTTACTGGACTTTGCCTACATTAGAACACCCATTCCTTGTCATGGCTCTTCAGGCTTAAGGAGTAATAAGTACCAAAAAGTCCCATGTGCAGTGCAAAACATTTTTGAACATCAGCAATATGGGTGCACCTGCAAAGTCTGGAGTGACTTAAGTGGGAAGCAAAGAAACTGAGGGCACTACACTCACTGCCAACATCTCCAACATCTATCCCGGGAAAAAAGTGATGAGAAAGAGCACAGACAGGGAGAAAACATAGCTGTTACCGTGCACTAGTTGAATGTGGCTAGCTTTGCAATCAATCATCATCATTTATTTATATAGCACCAGCAAATTCTGTAGCGCTTTACAATTGGGAACAAACATTAATAAAACAATACTGGGTAATACATACAGACAGAGAGGTAAGAGAACCCTGCTTCAAGCTTACAATCAATGATGATATGTGATGATACCCAGATGAAAAAACTATCCCAAGTCACAATTTTCTCCTCAGTTGTGTTTGAGTGGACTTGTTGGCATAATTGGAGTTATTAGGGTTTAGGGAAAAGTCCTTGAACATACAAATGGCATAGAATGGCAGTTCAGCACTCTAATGGTCTAATACATTTGCCCATGTCCCAGAGTTTGTATCCCCCACACTGGAGCTAAAAGCAGGCAGCAGCAAGCCCTAGTCTCCCACTTTTGATGAGCTCACTCCTGCTGCCTGAATCTGATCGAAACATTGCGGAGGTGACCAAATGAGCATGGCTGGGATAGAGATATGGAGATACCTTAAGACAGCTAATGCAGGTATAATGGGCCAGGAAAAGATAATCGGGATGCGTGCATATTTATATAGGTATGTGCAACCTCGTAGTGGGTTTTGTGCTTAAGTTTAACTTTTGTGATTGAAAATGTATCTTTATATTGTACAAAGGTACAAAAAACATACAATACGTTGCATTCAAATGTACTGCGTCGCAGCGCAGCTGTAAGTACAATACACCATCAAACATAATCAGACACACTTTTTAGTATAATACAAGACACAAGGTGCAAGATATGACATCCTACACTATACATCAAGTACTGCACTAACCATGCTTCACCTTGAAAACACATCAGATTCAGACAAGCAGCGGATGTGAGGGGGAGGTAGGTGAAGGAGGAAGGTGGGGGAGATCACAGAACCAAAGCTTTATTGAAGGACATACACATATAAAGGGAAGGTGAATAAATTAAGGTAAAACATTTCAACTAGACTTCCAACATTGATGGAGGAATGGATTGGAGGGGGTAAGGGATGGGGAGGCACAGGCCCAAAGCTTTATTGAAAAAACAAACGCATGGGGAAGAAGGCAAAGAAGGAGACAAAATCAATAATCTTCCACTTCCTCAGGACTGTTAATGGTGTAATATTCTCTTAGCAGGCTGAGGATCAGCCTGCAACAGTCCTTGATCATCATCTTCTCCCTTTTCAAAATGAGGTGGTTCCTGGCAAGCCATATGGCATACTTAAAACAGTTCATAATTTGCCAGACTTCGTGGATTACCATAAGAGTGTAAGTCCAAGGAAATCATCCATAAAATACCGAAAAGCAAGTCATGGGCACACTGTCCTTAAGCTCCTGTTCCAAGGCATCCAACAGTGCATGTACAGTGGGGCAATCCTGAAAAATAGGTTGAGATGTTTCACTTCTGGTTATGCAGAAAGAGCAGTGAACATATCTGCACAGGTTCCAGGAGGGCATGAATATCTTGAGAGACAAACCCCCCTTGATAGTCATCCATGCAATGTTTTTATGTCTATTAGTCAACCTCTTAGAAGCCACATTCTCCCACACATGTTTTGCAGAGGCTGCAGGGAGCCCTAAACAGACTTTACAACGTCTTTAGCTCTGATGTGCTTGTGGTTAGTTTTTGGCTTCCATAAGTCTAGTTTAAGTCTCTTCAGATGGTGTTCCCTCACTAATTGGCAAACATCCAGGTAAACCCAAGGTGTAGTCCAGTTGTAAGGAAAGAAGCTGACCCATTTGTCCCAGCCAAGAACCCTCCAAAGAGGCAGCAGGAAAAAGCGAGACATGTACTTTCCAGCAGAGCAAGTGTCCTTTACAATGAGTCCTGTGAATACAGTTACATACAAAGAAGGCTCGCAGCATGGTGGGGATAACAGGTATCCTTTTTCCGCGTTTGAGGGGCTCCTTGTACAAAACTGACTGCTCCACTCTGTCTGTTTTGGAGCCCCAGATGAAGTGGAAACTGTCCTTGTGATGGTCTTGCAGACAGCAGCAAGGAGAGGTAGCCATGCTTGGGACGTGTACTGCAGAACGGGAAGGATCTTGTTGCACAGGCTCCACAAACCGATTTTCTGTCTCACAGTCACAAGTCTTTCTACTCAACACTTCAGGGCCGCCATCTCTCCACCAAACCAAACTTCCAGAATCTTGATGAAGTCTGACTTGATTGTGAAGGGGAATGCAGCAGGGTATGACAGACGCCACTGCCCAAAGAGCATTGCCTTTAACTTCCCGCACTTGACCTTTGCCCCTGAAGCTCGGCCAAAGTTCTTGCATGTCTGGATTAGTGCTGTCACCGAACGCTGGTCAGCAGAAATTACAATGATGTCATTCATATAGAGTGACCACTTGACCTCTAGTCGGTCTGGACCTGGTGTGGTGATGCCTCTTATCTCTGAATTCTGTCTGATGCACATTGCGAAAATCTCTATACAACAAACAAAAAGGAGAGGTAAAAGAGGTTAGTCTTGTCTGACCCCAGCCAGAAAAAGGGTCAGTCTTCCAGTCGGTCACCAACACTGGGCTGCAAATGTCAAGGTACATCAGGTTAACATATGAACAAAACATTTCTTCCAAACCAAATCTGCACAAATCCCTACGCATAAACTCATGAGAAACACGATCAAAGGCCTTCTCCTGATCAAGACTGACCAGGGCCACATGTGCAGGGCGATCTTTGATGTAATGGACCGGGTCCCTCAACAGTTCAAGGCTATCTGCAGAAATGAAAGTCTGATCTGCATGAACAATCTGCCCAATGGCAACCTTTAGCCTGTTGGCCAGCACCTTGATGAGGATCTTGTAGCCCATGTTTAAGAGAGAGATGGGATGCTAATTTGTAAAGACATACCTTGCTCCTTTGCATTTATACAGGATCGTAATCAGACCCTCCCTCAGAGTAGGAGTCTTTCTGCCCTCCACTATCATCTCCTCATACAGCTCTAGGAGGTCTGGGCCAAAAAAGCCCCACAGCGCTACATAGAGCTTTGCTGGGTGATCATCACCGTACGGGGTACTACCCGACCTAAAAGATCTAGCAGCAGACAGCAGTTCTCCCAACGACAGCGTGGGGTCCATGGCCTCTTTACTTACAAGATTAATAGTGTTAGTGATACCTGACTAGAATTAATCAGCCACTTTGGTGTTGTTAGTCTTAAAGGAGTAGAAGTTGCTGTAATAGTCTGTGATGGCTTCCACAGCTTTGTTTCAATCAGTGGAAAAGTTGGGAAGTATTCTGTTCACTGCTGTTCTGCATGGCAGAGGAGCGGTGAATGGGTGCCGTGTGCATGACAATAAAGGGGTTTGAAGGGGAACACTTCAAAAACACCATGACCACGCCCCCCCCATCCCGATGCTGCCTACCTAAATGTTGGGAGGTATGTGTAAGGAGCATACAGAGTATGGTATATCTCATGGGTAAACCAAACTGCATGTAGAGGTGCCTACTTCAGTCCTAGAAAGTGTCAGTTTATCACAAACATGTGCCAGATCCTGCAGCCCTTTGGCCAAGTGATGGACGTCAACAAGTTACCTATGCAAAGGATAGGTAAGGCTAAGGAATAATATTAGTGGTTGTAATAGGGCTTAGGTCACAATTCTTGTGCTTTAAACATGCAGTACAGAAGAAATAGGGCAATTTTTAAGCTACAAGCTACAGTCTGATCTTTTCACAAGTGATGACTTATTTTATAGGATCAGGGAAAATCTCAGGGTATTCACATAAGGATTCCATCTTTACATATCTGGAAAATATTCATATTCTCTCTATATATATGCATACTCTACATAAAATATATTCATATTAGATTGAAATCATACAACCTGAAAAAACGAATGCTTCTTTAACTGCACCGTTAGATATAGCAGAGCAACATATTTTCTTAAGATTTTACAAAATTTCTGATGTTTCCTCCATACAGCCAGCTCAGGAGAGAATGTAGTGCAACATGCAAATAGACTAACAAGCAGTTAGTATGGTAAAAAAATATCACATACACAGGCAAATAGTGAACCAATAGTGAACATCTTCCAATTTTATTTAATTGAATGCTCGATAACAATTCAAACAATTACAGTCAGATCATTATAAGGTATCAGACACAGTAATATCAAATCAATTACCCATCATCAGTCTATTAATGGAACAGCAGTCCGATGCAATTGAACTGAGATGGCTCATAACAGAGAACAAAAATATGCACTAAGCTACATAACAAATGTAACACAATGTTAAACTTTGTCATTGTAAAAAAAATCTTTTAATTTAAAAAAAAGTTATTTTTTATCATTTGTGTTTATAAATATACTACGCTATATATGGCATTTCTTACACTGTGATTTTTACCAAACTATTAGGAGCTCCTCTTGTGATGTTGCCATGGAGACCCATGTTCAGTATGAACAGAGTCTACCTGGGAATTTCTGTCCGTGGGAGTCTCTATCCCCCGGCAATATCCTGGGTTCATATACCTGGGATATTGCCGGGACAGCAGTATGAAAGTGGTATGTAAGTTGCATATTATGGCCAAATCTCAATAGCTACGCCTATATGTAAGGATAACATGCTTCTTCTTGCTCAAAACATTGATTTGTTTGATGGAAATCGGATATAAAATTTTATCAGCCAAAACTAAGTTTCTATATGATACATTTATGCACAGAACCTTATCTTAACACATCTACTTCTTACAACATATATATATATATATATATATATATATATATATATATACATACATATACACTATTATCTATAATATTTCATTTTAAACAGTTACCCTTATACTTCTACACACTACATTGTTTTATTTTAAACAATTACCTATATGGTAACAGCACCCATCCATTATTTTTTGGAGGAAACTTGGGGACCTTAAGAGTAAAAGTAAGAAAACTATGCATCTAAATAATGAAGGGAAAATGCTTAACATATTTTAATTACTCAATAAACTGCACATTTATGGTGCTGGCCCTGCTTCTGTAATAATATTTATGTTACATGTGCCCACCCTCCTCTACATGCTGCCACATCATCATTGCTAGTACCAGCATCACATACAGGTATGTGCTAATGTGTAAAAGGTGTGCCAGAGCGAACTTACATTTCACATGCTAGTTCTGGGGCAAACAGATATTTTATTGTAACTTGTGAGATGTTACAGAGTAATAACATCAATTTACAGTATGTGAGAGTTAAAGTTTCACCAAAACATGACAAGACCTTCCTCAGCATAGCGACAGCAAGAGACTTTAACACCCCAGTGCTTTTTAATAACAATGCTTTCTATAACATTACTCAGCTTGTAAACAACGATAGACTTTAACAAAGTGGTGCTTTCCAACAATAATACTTTCTTTAGCTAAACATTGGTAAGATGGCTGAAGTAAATGGTTTTGGTGATGTACACTTATCTTTAGTTTTGTTTTTTTCTTACTTTGACCCTCAACTATCCTCCTCTTTAGCTCACTGCAGCCTAATGGGTTCTTTTAGCATAGTATATATAGCTCAGTCTAAAAGCCCTTGTTACCCTCTCTATATCTACTTTACTTGATCTCTCTTTCCTTTTCTATGGCTAAGGTCCGATCTCATTGCTTTTATAATTTTACACTTTCTCCAATTTATGTCTTGCTCCTCTTCCTGTCTTGCTCCCCTTCCTATGCACCCCAATTAATTTAGTACTGGCATTGGGAAAATGGTGGTCAGAGTCGATAGGCAAAGAGCTATCCTATCTATTACCTAGTTTGAATTCAGAACTCCGCTGAAATTAACAAATGAGCGTCCACCAATAAAATGGTGCTGGAGTTCATAGATGCACTTGAGCCTGCGTGGCAACCCTGTTTTATCAAATCTTTGACCTTGACTGGTGGCCTTGACCATTCTGCCTTCTCCAGTCCTGACCTTGACCTAAATTATCTTTACTTTTTCTGTGATTGACCGTCTGTTTGGCTACTTTTCTCTCTGGATCTAGTTCCGGGATCATCAATCATGCCCAAGTTGGTTATTTTAGTCTCTATCTGTGCCTGGCAGCTCCTACTACTGTCTTTAATGATCCGTTTTATAACTTCAAAATAATGCTATGTTATAAACAGCATTTCATAGATATATTTTGCAACTCTTTTCATGCTAAAGTGCATTGTGTGTGGGAGCTTCCCATCTGCTCAAACAGTCAAGATAAAAAATATAAATAAAAATAGAAAATGTAATGCAACAGTGCCCTCCCATGGCCAAATTATCCCACACAATAATAAATCTAGGGGTTTTATTTATTACCTTTTATTTATATAGTTCCAGAATGCTTTACAGTGCTTTCTAAAGAGAGTACCAGGGGTGTGGCTTAGAGCCGTCTAGAGAAACACATGTCTGGTTTCATCTCCAATGGTAAGCAAATATTATCTGCTGGCATCAATTACTAAACATTGCTTGGCAAAGGCAAAATAACATAATCTGCATTAGTTCTACTGAAAGAGGGAAAGGAGCCTCCCTTTGCTCTGAGCTATAGGCCAATCTTGCTCTTAAACATTTATGTAAAACTTTTTGTTAATCACCTGAATACTCTGCACCCCAAGATTGTGCACAGAGATCAGTTTGGATTTGTTCTTGGGCTTGAAGCTTGTAGCAATACAACCAAAGTAATTAATTTGATACAAATCACCTCCCAGATCTAAAGCCACACATTCCTTCTGTCTTCTGGTGCCAAAAAGGCCTTTGATAGAGATGATTGGGGTTTTATAACCAGCATGCTAAGACATATGGCCTCCACAGATTCAAGTCTTATATAATTCTCCCTCAGCTAAAGTTACAGTAAAGGCTCCTTATCTCAACCATTTGACCTTAAAAACGTCACCAGACAAAAGGGCCCTATCATCTATAATTTTTTTGTCCTCTGTATGGAGGTCTTTGTGAGATCAATAAGGGCTAATACAAACATTACGAGTATTAAGCCTGAAAAAGACAAACATAAGTTTGCAATGTTTTCTGACAATCTTCTTGCAACAATGTCTTACACAGTTTTCTCCCTTCCTAACTTAGCAGACAAATTACAAGAGTTTGGTAGATTGCTAATTTTTCAGTTAATATTTCTACTCCCGTCCCCCAACCCCTGGACTGGGGAGGGTTTGAAACAGGTATTCCTCTGCACCTGGCACCCAACCCAACTCAAATATGTAGGGGTTAAGATAACCAAAATACGTCCCAAATCCAACAAGCCACCTCTTTGGCCCCACTCTAGTGAACATGCGTACTCATTACAAAATCTGGCAGTCCAAAAGGTTGTCTTGGATTTGGAGAATGAATGTAGTCAAAATGAATACGCTTTCCAAGATTCTTTATATGATGCAGACCTTACCAAATCAATTGATGGTTTCAAGATATACAGGCAGGCCGGGCGCAACTGCCTAGTGCCCTAGGCAGTTGCCTAGGGCACTAGGACCTGCAGGGCGCGGCTGACTAGATTTTCTAATCTTTGGGACAGTGGCGGAATGGCGCCTGCTGTGTCTGATTTTTTTTTCAATGGATACGCCCGGGTGGCGCTGCCCCTGCCGCCCGCCGCAGTCACACATGATCACTGATGTCAGTCAGTGATCATGTGATATTAGCCCTATTCGGCGGCGCTTCCAGTCCTTCCAGGTCCAGAGAAGTGATGTCCCCGCCCCCCATGTTCTCACACTGTCTGTCAGTGACAGACAGTGTGAGTAAAGTTATTTCCCAGAGCCCCCTCCTCTCCCAGCATGCACCACTCTGCTCCACCCCCCTCCTCTGTGTTTTTGGAAGCCGAGGAGCGTTTTGGCAGCCTTTGAAGAGGACAGAAGAAGTGTGAGGAGCCCCTTGCATCTGCTGACAAGAGAAAAAAAGTAAGTAAATAGAATGTTATTTTTATTTTTATATTATTATTGTTTTTTTATTTGTAAAAAGGCGTGCACAAACACCAAGGAAGTGGTGAGTTAACAAAAATTAATAATGGGGGGGTTGGATTACTATTTGGCAACTCTTTATTTAAATGTAAAACTATGGTGGAGTGGCGCCTCATGCTCTATATTTGATTTTCAATTGTCAAATATAGAGCATGAGGTGCTAAATAATAGTCATTTTTCTCACACATAGTTTGCAATCAAATATAGAGTATGACGTGGCAAATAGTCATTTTTCTATTGTATAAAAATGACTATTTGCCACCTCATGCTCTATATTTGATATGCAAACTATGTTGTAGAAAAATGTATATTATGTCAACAAGCAATATTAAATCAATTACTGCTGTTACTTCCCAAAGGGTAAAAGTGGAGCTTGGAAAGTGTTGAAAGCATCAGTGCATCTGGACTGCATCCTTGCCAGCCAGGAGAAGGTAAGGGTTGTCACTTTTATTTTACACTCTTTCTTGAACCAAAGTGATCACTGATTGGCTGTGGGCTGAGACCCTCACCAATCAGAATACTGTTTGTGTGCTGTAGGTGGTTACTGAGACACCTTGAGTGTGTGACAGCCTCTGAGAAAAAAGTAGACAATACGGGTCCATTGCGGTCCACAAAGTGTTCACACATACTTATTTATATATTGTTTTGTTTTTCAAAATGTAATTTATTTATTTTTTAAAATATTGTCTGTGACAACCTCACAGGTGGGGGGGGGGCTGTAACCTTGCCTAGGGCGCCTACAGACCTTGCACTGGCCCTGGGCTGATAAGGATGCATGTTTGGAGAGGGGACCAAGACCAATCATGTTAGGCAGGATATCCTGTTTAGGCAAGAACACCTAGGGGGTCTTCAACTCCCACACGTAATAAGATACTTCATTGCTTTAATAATAAATAGAATTTTTGAGGGACTGGCGTGAAAAGTAATAAACAACTGGTTTTAATAGAGGATCAATTCCTCCAGTCCTCTTCAGAAATTGCACCCTGGTTACCACCCCCTCATCCAACAATAAGTCAAAGCCTTACCTGCTGGAAAAAATTAAGAACCCCCACTCTACATATTATCTCCTAGTTCCCCGCCAAAATCCTTTTTGGCCAACTCAGATTTTCCCCCAGAGACAAACCTAGCGGGCTTCCATAATTGGACAGAGGTCTTTGGATTTGGCCAGCTGGTGTCTTCATTTGGGGTTCCTCAGTTTTCAAATCTACAAACTAATTGGAAACTCCTACATTCATATTTATGAAAAAGTCAGTGCAAAGCTGATGAAGAGCGTCAGGATATTACCTATCCTATATTGGACTTATTAGTGTGGAATCTTCTCATACACAAGAATTTTCATTGAATTCGGAAAATATCATTCTTTACATCTTACCAAGAGCTTTGACACTTATGTGAATAATAGTGGAGAGACATCGGTACCACATACTTGCACCTGGCTGTGTGTATGTTGGAGGGGTGGAACTTTCCCCAGCAGCCCTTACGCCCGCCTATGGATACCAATGGCCCCTGAATGTTGGGAACATGTTACATTCATTGATGTTATCTTGGATTGATTTGGAGTGTAGATTTTATCCAGCTGTGATAACCTCTAAGAGGGAGACTCTCTCCTAACAGCCTGCATGCTACGCGTGGTGAGATCGCTCTAGTGAATTTCCATTGGCACTGGCTACATGCATGGCTTCATGCATATTTATCTTGTGTTCGTTTTATTAGTTTCTTGATCAAGAATTACGCTATATGGATATCTTTAAATCTATCTACTAAGTGAATTGGCCACTCAATTTGGTTTATCACAAACAACAATATACCATATCACAAACTCTTTTATCATTTATTATTAGTTCTTATTGAGGACTGGTGATTAAGTGTGCATAATATTATTATGTTCTATTTTAAGACGTGTCTGCCACCTTTGAGTAGCTCTGTATTGGGATTATTGAAATATGGTAGTAGTACAAGCTTAATGCTTGTCATTATTAGTCACTGTATTCTGTTTTTATTATACTTTTTGCTAGATATTGTCCATTATTTTAATTAGATTACTCATAAAAGTATTGTTTATTTTTTTTTTTTTCCCAGTATTTTTATTGAAATTTTTTAAGATATAAACATACTAAACAACAAAAAGAAAAGAAAAACAATCGCATACATATCGGAATTAAATGACGGAATTGACAAGATTACATTAAAGCATAATAATAATAAATGTGCTATATTCATTCAGGATCATACATCGTAAATGCTTATACATAAGTATGTTACACATGCAGGGTTTATTACATGGACTCAGATACTTATTATAAGAACTGCGGTAGCCATACATTTAAGTAGATAGAGCATCTGTACTAGATGACATAGGATAGAATGGAGACTCTAACCATCTGTACCATATATTCTCAAATTCCTTCAGAGCCTGTCTGCTAGTATAAACAAATCTCTCGTGCCTTATGGTGGTATTGACCAGTGCCTTCCAATTTTTAACCGTGAGACTCGTCGGGGCCAACCACAGCCTCGCTATACACACCTTAGCCAACATCAATAACTGTGAAATGTACATTTTTGTCAGTTTATTAACTTTCCCCTTCAATTGGAGCCCAAAGAGACAAGTGGCCGGTGAACTAAGAGACACTTCAATTCCAGTAACCTGAATACATCTCCTGATCCTTCGCCAGAAGATTTGTATACATGAACACTCCCATAGAAGGTGCCAAAAGTTAGCATTGATCGAATTGCATTTCGGACAGTTAGGGGTAGCATCCGGGCAAAATTTTGCCAATCTAATAGGAGTAAAGTAGGCCCTGTGTAAGATAAACACCTGTAT
The DNA here is from genome assembly GCF_038048845.1 of Mixophyes fleayi. Lineage (NCBI taxonomy): Eukaryota > Metazoa > Chordata > Amphibia > Anura > Limnodynastidae > Mixophyes > Mixophyes fleayi. Next base: position 229,803,741 of record NC_134404.1, on the reverse strand, counting down.
TTGTTGAAATTTTAATGATGAAGTATAACCTCCAGTACTGTCTGTAACCATTTCCCACTCCTTGTCTGATAAAGGGCCAATATCTATTTCCCACTGATTCCTCAAACCATCCAAATCATCTGCAGTGGATTCATACAGAAGACATGAATACATTTGAGATATCAGACCCCTATAACCCAAGGCCTGTAATTGTTTCCTCAGTGGATCCACCCCAAACACCAAAGTCTCCCCTTTAAATTGTGTGTTTATTTTAAGTATTAAGTATTGTTTATTTTAAGATGTCATCCGCCATATTTATTCAGGTTCGACATTAACTTATCCCCTCGGCACACCTTATTATATATTTTGATATTTCTGGATACACTTGCCGATCCAACATTCTTTAAACACCACGAACCATGCTAATTCAGCTAAATGAGAACTCACTCTCTTTGGAAGGTTATATGTTGCCCCCCAAAACCACTCACACTATCTCTACATGTAAGCTAATAGTCAAAAACTTACTTTGCTCCCTACCTCATTGCATAGAAGCTTGGGGAAGGGACATAAATGTTATAAAAAAGGATGAAGTTTAGGGCAAGAATTTCCAAAATGTGTGCCAACTCAACAAGCATCTCAGTTGTAGAAACTCAGTATAAGGTGTTGACTTTTGCATTAAATGTTTCCAAGTGTCCACAGTGTTTGTTGGAGGTACAATAATGAAGTAAGTAGCTTTCTACACATCTGGCGGGAATGCGCAAATATCACACGATTAAAACTATTTTGAGATGTAAGGTTCAAATGGATCTGGAATTCTGACTTTAGACTATGTCTAAAACCCCTCTCAGCAAATGTAAAAAATGTTTTATTAAGACACTTAAATAGTGCTGCTGGGAAGTGATGACTATCCATTTGTAGTCCTCCTCCCATTCTGTACTAAAAGACTGGTATACAAGAATTGACTATTTCATGAATATGGAAGCCTTAATATAATAAGAGAATGACAAGCAGACAAAACTTTGTACAACATTGCTGCAGTGGATGTAATTCAAAGAATCTGATTACTACAAAATCTGCATGTCAAGGGTGAAATCTCAGGGAAATAAGGGTATGTGTGATTTGAACCTCTTGAAACATTAGGCCTCACCTTAGGCCTCCCATACTACTGCCTTAAACCCAACAATGGGCGTACCCAGTTCCCTCTAAGCATGAGAACAGTCCTTTTTGTTTTTAGGAACTAGGGGGTATATTTACTAAACTGTGGGTTTGAAAATTTGGAGATGTTGCCTAGGTATTATTTATTTAGTACATTCTACAAAATGACAGCTACAATCTGATTGGCTGCTTTAGGTAACATCTGCACAGTTTAGTAAATATACCCCTAGGTATTTCCTGAGCATAAGGAATACCTACATTTGTGGTTCTCTGCTACTTGGAACTTTCTATATTTTGTGATAATTTTCTGCAATATAGGGATTGGCATCCCATACTTCGATACGCAAACAGATAGCTTGGATATCTGTTTAGGCAGGGCCTGATCAACCAATAGGCTGATCAGGCTGCAGCCTGGAAAGCTGGAGCCCGGTGAGCGCATCGTCATCTAGATTAATTTTTTTCCTGACATTTCTTTTATTTATGGCAGCGACGGGGCTGGAATCATAGGACCAACCCTGGTCTAAAGGGGGCGGCCTGACTGTCACTACTACATGACAGGCAGTCACATGAGACCAGGACTTCCACACCTCACGTGACCAGAGTAAGATGTGCTCGCGGCCGCACTGACTGGCAGCTACCAGCGATCACTGCCAGATTGCCTGTCATGTATAGCACTGGAGAGAAGACTGCTGGCCAGGAACAACAGCAGGTAAGTCCTAATGTCTGGGGGCGGATGGGCTGTGTAGATGAGAATGCTAATGGGGGCAAGTAAAAATACTAATGGGGGCAGATAACAATGCTAAATGGGCAGGTGAAGAGGCTAAAGGGGGCAGGTGACAATGCTAAATGGGCAGGGGAAGATCCGAAGGGGGCAGGTGACAATGTTAAAAAGAGGTAGGTGACAATGCTAAAGGGGGCAGGTGAAGAGACTAATGGGTGCAGGTGACAATGTTAAAGGAGGCAGGTGACAATGCTAAAGGGGGCAGGTGAAGAGGCTAAAGGGTGCAGGTGACAATGCTAAAAGGGGGCAGGTGAAGAGGCTGAACGGGTCTGATGAAATGGTTGAGGGGTGTATTTAAAAAAAATAGAACATCTTTTGAGGGGCATGATCTTTATATTGTGTGGTGGTTATGAGGATGTTCTCTGTGGTTCTAGGGTCATTAGTCAGGTGGAGCTGCTAGAGGTTTATATTTGATTATAGCTCTTTGACAATAATTTTCATATATTTTATTGCCTACATATGCCTGTGCTATGGGGTAGTTTTCTGGCCATAATGGACTGTTGTGTTTTGAATAGAGATGGTCACTGACCCCCGTGTTTTGGTTTTGTATTTGGTTTTGGATCTGGATTACCTTCGTGTTTTGGTTTTGGTTTCGGTTTTGCAAAACCGCCATTGCGTGTTTTGGTTTTGTTTGGTTTTGTTTTGTCATTTTGTTGAAAAATCAATGTTTTTGGGCATAAAATAACCAAATTTAGTGCTCCACCTGTTTCTTGGATAAGTAATGTAATTGTAAAGCTAATAAATTATCAAAAAAAACAGTTTAATTCCTGGTAGGTAGGCCTTTATTAATTCTTCACACAAACCAGATTGTCTTCCTCTCCATCTATGCATATTGGCAATGCAGCCATCGTCTTTGGGTGTATATTACACCCTACACTTATAGTTAAATATCTAAAGAAATGGACAAAGGCAGTTTGGTTTCTGTCTCTATAGCCATCCCCCCCTCCACTTGTAGTTGAGTCAAAAAAAAAGCAGCCTGGATAGACTGAACAATATAAAAAATAAATGGACTAAGGTCGTTTGGTGGCTGTCTGTGCCCCCCCCCCCCCCCACCACCCTCCACTTGTAGCTGAATAGAAAAAAGCAGCCTGGATAGATTGAACAATATAAAAAATAAATGGACCAAGGTAGTTTGGTATCTGTCTGCATCAGATCCCCTCTCCACTAGGAGTAAAATAGAAAAAAGAAGCCTGGATAGACTGAACAATATAAAAAATAAATGGACCAAGGTAGTTTGGTGGCTGTCTATGACACCCCCCACCCTCCACTTGTAGTTGAATATAAAAAAGCAGCCTGCATAGACGGTAGAATTAGAATATTAAAAGAAATGGACAAAGGCAGTTTGGTATCTGTCTGCATCCTAATCATCCACATAATCATTAGCGCCCTCGTCGCCTACACAAATCTCCCCCCATCCTCTTCTAATTCCAAAGTGGCATCCTCAATTTGTTTATCACTTGCTACACTCGGGCTGTTCAGGCACACATCAGCAGAACTGCTGAAAGGGCCCTTCTTTATGGGTACATTATCAGAATGCTCACGATTAGACATACCACTGTTGGATGGACTCTCCACAGGGATTGACCTTAGTGTTTTCTTGCAGCTCGGCTTTCACACGTAACAGTAGTTGGGCACCACTTTTGGAATTCAAATTACTTGGTCTTGCAAATTCTATAGACAAGCCTGCTTGTCTTCCTCTTCATCAATGACTCTTAGCAATTGAGCACTTGTCTTTGGGTGTATATATTACACCCAAACCTTATGAGTGCAAATTAGTAAAAATACAGTTTAATCCCTGATAGGCCCTCCACCATCCTTTGCAAAGTAGGATTGGTTGGAGTTATGGTCAAGGTCACACATTTTTTTAAAAAAATCTTTCAAACCAGCCCAGATGTTAAACTGTTGTGCTCTGCCCCCTGCTTCATCCCTGCTTGTGTTTGGAAAGTGCATATTGGTGCCAGAACCTCACGTGCCAGAACTGCTGCCACTGGTGCCACACAGCTGCAGGACTAACACAATCAACCGCATCCTCATCGTCGGATACCCAAATCTCCCCCACATCCTCTTCTAAAGACAAAGTGTCATCCTCACTTGGTGTATCACCGGTTACACTCGGGCTGTTCAGGCACACATCAGCAGAACTGCTGAAAGGGTCCCTCTTTATGGGTACACTAACAGAATGCTCACGATTAGACATCCCACTGTTGGATGGACTCTCCACAGGGATTGGTGTCATTTGTGATTCAGAGCAAACATTATCCTCTAATGCCTTACTGTTATCTTGTAGCTTGGCTTTGACGCGTAACAGTAGTTGTGCACCACTTGTAGGCTCGGTAACATTTTTGGATCTGCCACTAATAGAGAAAGGCGAAGGCCTCATTCTCTCTTTGCCACTGCGTGTGTAGAATGGCATGTTGGCAATTTTTTTTTATTGGCAGTTAACTTTTCCTCAATTACACTTCTTTTTCGTTTCAACACGGTAAATTTTTTTTGGGTGTGTGTTTTTTTGCCTGATTTCAAAAGACGGTGTAGTTTGACATCGCCTTTCCCAGATGACGTACTGGGAACACTACCATCAGGACTGGTGACAGAACCTGGTTGCTCATTTTGCTCATATGTGGACTGCTTTAAATCCATTCTGAGCCCAAAGCACTTGTAGTGCTACAAATTGTTTTTGACACTGCTGCAAAATAGGACTTTTTTGACAGCCAGATAAATTTCTGCAAAAGAATGGGGGACACCCCAACAGCAAATGGGAGTGCTAAATATATTTTATTTACACTGCTGCAAAATAGGACTTTTTTCACAGCCAGAAAAATGTCTGCAAAAGAATGGGGGACACCTCAAAAGCAAATGGAAGTGCTAAATATATTTTTTTTACAGTGCTGCAAAATAGTACTTTTTTCACAGCCAGATAAATTTCTGCAAAAGAATGGGGGACAGCCCAACAGCACTTGGAGTGCCAGAAACTGAACAAAAACCCTCCTCTCTTCTCCTCTTACTGCTGTAACAACTGGTATTGAGCTTTCAATGGTACTGAATACAATCAATCACTGTCCCTGCGCTGATATAACCAGTGTGAACTAACCCTGCTCTCTCCCTCTGTCAAATGGCGATGGATTGCTGTGGAGACTGGTATTTATACTTTTAAAATCTCGCAAGATCCGAGCTCAGAAAAACGAATACGTCACGATGACGTTTTGCCTCGATTTCGAAACCGAACGGGTGGGAGAGTAGGCTCGGTACTCGGATACCCTAAATTCGGTAGGATTCGGATCTCGGGGAACCGAGCCCGCCCATCTCTAGTTTTGAAGCCTAATCATTCAGGATTTGTTAACATTTAGCATTATAATACAATTGCTGCATATTTTCAAAACAGGACCCAAACTTTCCAGAAGCCAGCTAGAAGACAACAAAGCTGCAAGAACAGGGAAGAGAGAAGAGCAAGAACTGGTAACAGAGAATGCACAATCTGTCTAAATACAAATGATGGCGAATTCTCCAGAATATACATATTCAGGAGTATTCCTATACGCTTATATTGGGGGGGTGCGCTGTGGCTGTAATAGACTAGGGTGACTGGAACCCTTAATCGGGCCCTGTGTTTAGGTAAATAGGTAAGGGGCGTTCAATTGCAGATTGTTAAATATAATTGATTTTATTGGAGCGCCTAGGTATAGTATCTTGCCCATGGGGTCTTAATCCGACTCTTTCTCGGAATTACAGAATAGGGTTGCATCTCCTCTGAGACCACTAAACATTCAATACACCAACATTTACTGCCAGGAGACTTCACATGGACAGGACTATTTCACAGGAAGGCAATTAACGAAACGGTGTGAAATGGTCCTACTTTCTTTGTGAATGTTCTTCTTTCTGAATATCTTGAGTACCATGGCAGGATCTATATTCAGCCATCTGGAAAATGTAGCTTCAGCTCAGAATAGCTCTAGTCTGCATAAGAAATGTGCCTAGCCAATCTGTACCTCAGACTGCAAATGAAAGGGTGCCCTATTACATCCCTAATACAAAATACACTTTAGAACACAATTGTTGTAATTTTCAGGCATTTTACCAGCAAGGTAAATACCACTTATTTAGATTTTTGCATCAGTCAAATTGCAATTACCCTAATTTTACTTCAGTTGCCATATTATAGACACACTCCTTCATTTACCTTACCTCATATTACTTTTCACAGTTTTCAACATTTCTGAAACGTCATGTGGTTTAGAGTAGAAACATTTTTTTCCAACTGTAAAATAATAAAAAAGAAAAGAAAACAAACCTTTCACTTGTTTTTAGTAGAGAATAAGGGCTTTGTGTATTATTCTACTACTCTCACTAATGCACACCAAACTGTAATAATTTCCAAAGGTTCCCTAAATTTACATGTGGATTTGATCACTGTTTGCATTATTTAATATTCCATAGTCTACCATCAGATGGCACTAGTATACTGATGGACTGGTCCTTCTCAGATCCAACTGGAAAACGGCACTCTGCAAAACATTATCTCTACTAATAAAGTGGAAGCAGCTATGTTGCCTTGTTTCTATGTATTGATGAATGATATGTTAATATAGTCTGAAAAACTCATTCATAGGTGCATAGTTGGAGGGAGTTGCAGGAGGCTCCTCTATACTTACTATACCTCACCAGTAGGTACCAACCCAGAGGGATAGAGTTCTAAAGCTTTTCACATACCAACAGAAAACAAGTAATGGATCTTATATTGTAAATGCTGAACTAAAAACCATCATAATCACCAGTTTATATGGAGCCACAGCAGGCGCGGGCTGGCAAAGTTCAGCCCGGGGGGGCGCACGGGCGGCCGCATCACATGACATGTGATGCGCATCGTTTGTCATGTGATGCGGTCGCCTGTGTGCTGACGCAGCCGCATCGCATGTCTTGAGATGCGGCCGCTTCTAATATTCATTAAATATTGTATTCAACGGGGGGGTGGTTTGCGGCCCAAATAGCTGTCAGACAGAGCGGCCCGGATGCCCGATGACCCCCTGCCCCCCGGCCCAGCCCGCCCCTGAGCCACAGATTCTGCAGCACCTTGCAGCTCAGCAAAAATACATGAGTATAATCCAGCTCACTGACCTGGATTAGCTTTGTGTTTTGGTTTTGGATCTGTATTTTTTTAGAATTAGGCTCCTTTTTGATCCTACATTATTATTAACCTCAATAACAGCAATTTCAAGTCATTTGCAGTCAATTTTGACCACCTCACAGGTCAGGTCACATTATTATTTTCATACACTTTCGGACAAATACTGCAGTGACCAGGCTGGATGCTAAGCGACAGAGCAATGACTCAAACACACGGTAGTTCCTACCACATCTAGGACACATTGGCACACAGCAGTGGCTGAAAAGAAAAGTGGTGCAAGATGGAATTGTCCTTGGATCATGAAACCAGTTATGGTTCATTTGATCTCTCCACCTGTTTCTTGGATAACTGAGGTACTTCTACAGCTAATACATGGCAATGAGCGCTGACCCCCCGGGATGCGTGCTTGTATCAGACCCAGACCAATCCAGGGTGCAAGACAATGCACTAAAAAGTGCCATTGTAATTCCCAGCAAAAAGCCAGTTTATCAGTGAGCTTCGATTCAGCCCCAATTCCCACAAAATTATAATCTAGTTAGGTACTTTTGATGTAAAGTGCAGATTACAAACACTTGATGACAAAGCAGCAAAGTGGAAGGTAATACATATGCACATCTATTTAGATATCCATGCTTACATTACTTCTGCAAGCAACGTTGTTCTTTATTACTAAAACTGTTGTCTTTATATGGTTCCAAAAAATTAAAGATAATCCTCCACCATTCTTTGGATGTTGATAGTTGATAGTAGGATCAGGTGGAGTTACAGCAGAGGTGTCACTAATTCTGGTCAATTACTTTACAGTAGACAAGACCAGATGTCAAAATCTTGTGCTGAGTCATCTGCATCATCAATGGGTGTCTAAGTTTTTTGCTGCTAAGCACACAGCAATATATAGCACATGTAGATAACATTGGCACACAGCGTTAGCTGAAAGGAAAAATGATGCAAGATAATATTGTTCTTGGGCCCTCCTACCCACCCTTATGTTGGATCTTAAAAAGGACATGCACACTTTAACAAACCAAGCACTTCTGCCACAAAAGTGCCACTCCTTGTGGCTGAAGTGCTTGGTTTGTTTGGGCACCCACAAAACAAGGTAACAATGGTCTTAATCCACCTAAGGTAACAGTGCTGTTAATGAACTTTACTGTGGCAAGATGTTGTTGTCATCATCCTCAGCCTCATCCTCACCCTCATCAGTGTGTACATCATCCTCACACATTATTAATTCATCACTACTGGAATCCACCGTTACAGAAGTCTCAGTATTTTTATGTAATTGGCGGGAAAGGCCTTCCTCGTGGAACTTGAAGTTCATTTTTCTGAACATCATCTTTTCCACATTTTGAGGAAGTAGCCTCCTATGCCGATCGCTGACAAGGTTCCCGGCTGTGCTAAAATCTCTTTCCGAGTAGACACTGGAGGGTGAGCAGCTTAGGCAGTGCAAAGTGAGTTGGTACTTGGGTCTCCAAATTCCCTTTTTTTCCTCCCATATGTAAAGTGACTGTCTGATGTGTCTATTTCTCCGCTGTCGTGAAAATAATCCTCCACCATCCTTTGGATGTTGATAGTATGATCAGGTGGAGTTTCGGCAGAGGTTTCACTTTTTTGGTCAATTCTTTTAGACCAGATCAGATGTCAAAATTTGGTGCTGAGTCATCTGGATCATCTCTGGGCCTCTTGGGAAAGCTAATTAAGGGAATCACTTGACTCAAGCTCACAGTGTCTGAACTCACTTCACCGGTGACTACTTTAAATGGTTTCAGCAGCTTGCACAAAACGGAAAGTATGGCTTGTGGAGTAAGCGTGGATGGCTTTTTGCTGTTCCTTCCTCCTCAGAAGCATATACAGGGTAGAATTCCACCTTGTTGCCACCTCTTGCTTCAGTTGGTGGCAGGGCAAATTAAATTGCTCTTACAGCTGCTGCAATCTCCTACACGCTGTTGTCGAATGCCGGAAATGTCCAGATATTTTACGGGCCACAGACAGCATCTCCTGCACATCCCTGTCATTTTTTTAAAAACCTCTGCACCACCAAGTTTATTGTGTGAGCAAAACAGGGAATGTGATGGAATTCACCCAGCTGTAATGCTCTGATAATATTAGTGGCGTTATCAGAAATGACATATCCTGAGGAGAGTCCAAGCGGGATAAGCCATGTTGCAATGACATCCCTTAGTTTTTATAACAGATTGTCAGTTGTATGCCTCTTAGTGAAGCCGGTGATACAGAGCTTAGCCTGCCTCTGACAAATTTGACGTACTTGGTTATATATATATATATATATATATATATATATATATATATATATATAGCTATCATAGTGTAAGAACTTGTGTGCCCCACGCTCCCAATCACAGCACTCACTTGTTTACTTGTTGACTGTGGACGGGGAGTTTGAAACTCCCTGCACAATATTAAATCCACTCTTACACACTCTCTGTATCAGAGCAACAGGTTGCTACCCTCTGCTTCTGGCTTCCACTGTGCATTGTGGTCTTTGGCTCCTAGAGAATTTCTCCTGTCTTGTCTGACTACGTTTCCTGGATTAACCCTTGTGCTGCTTTCTTCAGTGGGTATCCGATCCGGCTTGTTCACAGACCTCGGTTTCTGGATTGTCCTTGGCACTGCGTACTTTAGTTGTAACAGATTCTGGATACTATATTACTAATCTTGATTAGCGCTGGCTTACCTGAGGTGCGGAGTCTAACGATCTCCCCGATGTTCACCAAGAACCGCCGCAAGGCGGGGTGGGCTTCGCTGCCAGGAGTCGCAGGTCGCGGTCCCCAGGTTCGCCTCAAGATGTAGTACAGCGGAGTGAAGCGGTGGTAGCGGAGTCAACAAGCCGGTTCGGTACACAGGAATGGAGTCAGGCAGAATCAGAAGGCAACTCGGAGTCAACAAGCCAGGTTCGGTACACGGGTCACAAGAATAGGAGAATGGTCAGCAAGCCGGGTCGGTACACAGGGATTAGAGAGCCAGGGAAGTCAAACAGGCAGAGATCAGTACACAGGAGACACTGGAAACAGGAAGACACTGCAATCCACGAAGAGCAGGAGCCAGGAACAGGTAAGTGTTGCTCTGACACTCAGCGAGTGTCAGAGTGAGGTTTTTATACTGAAGGGGATTCAAAATCCCCGCCTCTAGGTTGTGGTCATGTGACCGCCTCCGGGTGCGGTCACATGGTCCTGAATGCGGAAGTGCGGCTGGACGGAGCGGCGGGGATAAGGTAAGTCCGTGACATTAGTGTGTATCCAACCCAGCTTGCTCACTGAACTCGCTTTCTGGATTGTATCTCAGAGTGTATTCGAACACTTAGTATTTTGACCACGAGCTCTGTATCTGCCTGTTCTTTTGGGACACAGACTTCTTCTGCTGTTCAAGATTACCTCTACGGTGTATCCAGCTGCATCCGTCCCTCTACCCTCTATCACATCAGGGGGCTACCCTGAGGGTCAAGACCTGTGGAATCCCCACAACAAAATCCATCCTACCTTGCAGCAGTTCTTGGTGAAGACCAGGGAGCCCGTTAAACTCCACACCTCAAGAACGCCTGCGCCAATCCTGATTGATAGTTGACCTCAGTGACCGTAACACATAGTAAAAACGGGATACAATACACAAAATATGTAATGCAGGCAGAAGGCATAACACTACAATAAAGAGTATCATATAATGGAATACAATGGACAATCTGGGTAGACCGACAGACAAGAGACACGGCGTGGAGAAGACCCTGCTCGTGCGAGCTTACATTTTAGAGGGAGGAGAAAGTGAGAGACAATAGAACCAAATGGGGCAGACGTGAATGTATATGGTGCAGCAAGTAGAGGGAGCAAGTGCCAAAGTGGGGGTCTTGGAAGGAGTAAGGTAAGCAAACAAATAAAGGTGGATTTTAGGGAGTGTTTGAGGATTTTAAGATTGGGGGATAGGTGGAGGTAAGGAGAGAGCTTGGGAGAAATATTGGAGTTGGGAATGAGAGGAAGAAATAAGCTGGTAGTAGAAGCAGAGCGTAGTGCTTGAGAAGGGGTACAACTCGTGATAAGATCAGAGATGTAAGAAGGGGAGGAAACATTATATTATTATTAACTCGTGTTAAGATCAGAGATGTAAGAAGGGGAGAAAACTTTATATTATGCTGTCATTGCATTGTTTGCAATTATTATTATTAAATAATTCACCTGTTCAACCTACTAACTGAACTTTACTTTCAGGTAATATTTGATCTTAATAAATAAACTGCTAATAAATAAAAGAATAATAAAACTGTAAAAAAAAGTAATTAACAAATATACTTACAAACCACACCTGAATTATAAAGTTAGATATAGTCACTGATTAATTTGCTGACAGATTGCTTTTAAGTAGGGTATGGAATTCTAGCTCCAAGCTAACTACTAATATCATAATATGCAGTAGAGGGTATATTATTTCTGGAAGAAATTAAAGTATTTGGGGTCCTATTTATCAAACATAAATTCTCACTTAAATCCCTGAAAACTGAGGTTTTCGAGGACTAACTGCAAAACTCTTATTTATGATCACTGCATCGCAGCAGACATCATATATATCTGGTGGTTTGCATCTGTCGTTTTACTGAGCAGTCCCCATAACAGTGTAGGGACACAGTTCTTTGTGCGCATGTCCGATACTATCGGTCGGGGCATATGCACAAGGATTTTCAGGGAAATGCTGGTGAGACAGTTCTCTTCGCACCGAAGAGGCAGAGAAAAGGGAAGTGTTAACTTCACAGGGACAGCAGTTTAACGTGACTGCTGTCCCTGCTGAAGTTTTTGATGAAAATGAAAGATAGTTAAATTCTTATCAATGCGATAAGGATTGAAAACTATCTTTCATATTATGCGGTGCTACATAAATAGGCCCCTTAGTATTACAACAAATGATACACTTGCCTATGACTTGAAGGGTGGAACGCGGGAAGTAAGGGGCGGAGTAACGTAGGCAATGTACAACAAGGGAGTATCATTTGCAACAGCTACAGGGAAGGTGTAAGTGCCAACTGATAGTGACGACTGACACAGCATAGTCTTTGTAATAAAAACTACACATATGCATGCCACTGGCTAGCACAGAACATGTGTATGCAAGTAATGTAGACCATAAAAAGCATTGTATTTACAGTATGCATTAAGAACATCTTGATTTATGCATGTAATGTAAAAAAAAAATATCGTTTAGGCAGAGCATACCAGATTCAAATCGACATTCATCTTGAGATATGCTTTGAGAATACATTCGGTTCCACGCTCTTTTTTAAATCGCGAGTTGTGTGCAAGTTGCATTCGGATTTGAATCAGGCCCCAAGTCTTTTTCATCATACTGGAATGCTCAGAGTAGAGGTAAAGTAATAAAAATCTTTTGGCAGTTTATAAAGTGCACACGAAAATATCAAAAGTCAAACCAGCCCAGACTTACATTTTTTGCACCTTGGGCCACTATTGCTCAGGAGACCCTCCCTTGATAGCTGCACAAAGCTAAGCTCCAATACATCATATCTGTATCGATATATTGAAGCCCTCCAGAAAAGTGTATATAGTCAGCACTACCCACAATATATCATTAAAATAAAATGCATTGAAAAATTAGTCCAGTAAGAAAGATTCTACTTGGTTTCAGTAGAATATGTTCCAGCTGCATCTTCTGTTTTTAAGAAGGAAACATTCTTGTGAAAATGCAGTTTGTGCGCAGGTGCCAGGCACAGTTTCACAGATGTTCGCCTAAGTGAAGGCTGCCTTCAGGCTGACCAGTGCTGAATGGGTAAAAGAGCTATACATAAGCCTGGAATTCTCACACAGTTATTGTAGTATAGAAAGCTTCGGGTACTTAAGGCATTCCAACTGTCGTGTAGTTATCTTGGTTGTCCTTCTTGGTTATTATTAGCTGGAAGAAATGACAAGCTGCCAGATGATCCATTGAGAAACCATTTATTATAGTTACATAAACATAAACTTACAATTTAGTAGATGAGAACTGCATTGGGAACTTAAGGCAGCCTTGGGCCAAGCAGAGAACCTGTTAATCTGAGCCAATATGCATCTTGCAACACGTTTTGAATTAACAAAACAACTTCTCCCTGGGCCTGTCTCTGCCCAAGGAACAAGTTTTGTTGCTTCAAAACAAGTTGTAGGATGTACATTTGCTTGGGTTAACCTGTTAATACACCCCTGACTGCAGCTTGCTAGATAATCTTTTCTACATTATTGTCATACAGCAGGCAATATTATCAAGAGGTCTCAGCTCTGTGTAACAATGAGATCGCACTTAGTACTTAGCACTTAGTAGCACCCAGTTCATAAAGCTGTCCTTATACTGCATTCTATAGGGCAGAGTCAATTAAGTGTGAGGTTCAGTAGGTAATGAGTCTCAACGGGATGTTACAGTACTAAAACATTGCACCTCAGAGATTCAAACACAGATAAGCAATGTTTTTATGTACCGTAATACCTGGAAATGCCTGCAGCAGCAAATCACACAGGCTTCAACGGGACTTCGCTCATAAATGAATCTGCCTGTACATAGGACAGTGGTGTGTTTCTGTGAGTACTTCTGTTCTAGCCGACTGATAGCTGTTGTACTGTTAATGCAACTGTCAACTCTCTGCAGATGGCAGACTATTTAATACAGTGGTCCTTGAGGTGTTGCATATTCTATTCATGCACGTTTGTTAGATAAATGGAACAGCATATGTGTTTATCTGTAACAATACTGAAAAATGATGATGCTTGAAGTGCTTGCTAATTTATATTTCAAATAAATGAAATGTGCTATGGTTTAGTATGGTATTCTTAGTAATTCCACATAAAATTGTTCAGCCAGCTCTGTTAATTGCAGTCAGCTCTATTTAATGAATAGACTTACTGTGCAATGTACACAATTGTGAGTCAAGGCTGCTCTTTGGAGACTGGATATCCATTGTTATGTGCCCTAGATCACAATTTAACCCCGTTAATTACACACTAACATGCAAAGTAATTTGCAAAATGCGTCTTTACAAAACACCTTAGAAAATCTGCAAGATACGTGCCTAGATTTAGGTAAGCTGAGCTAAAGCATCCCTTATAGTTAAACCTTTTCATAAAGCTATCACATTCGTATATAAATAACAAAATATATACTGATCATTTAAGCAAGTGTAGTAAAGCAATGTAGATGCTCAGACCTTTTATTGGGAATTACCAACTCTCGCTACCATCATGTCCTTTAACTGATAGTCCAGCATTGATGGAAGGTTTGACCAACTACACACAGCAGTTTTCAGTCACTGTAAATAAAATTATATGACCTCATTGCTCCATACAAGCAGTTTTCTCTGCACAATTTTAGGAAAGAAAATAGTTATGACTATCCAGTAGGGGGGTGGGGGATATAGCTGCCAGCCCATCGTGGATCATTAACATTGTATATGTTCCCAAAATAGTCTATTTATTATTGGAAACATGTGTAGGTAGAACTTTGTGATTGGGCCTTCACAGTGGCATGGTTACAGGAAGAACTGCAGAAGTGACTTTCCACCAATTACTAAAAGGTAGCCTTAAAACAGTTTAGTAAAAAATAAAATACCTTACTACCTTTTCTTTATTCTCTGTGTAACTTTCTCTTTATATATAGAGATTGTGTCCTACTGTGGGTACTTTTGTTTGTCACTCTCTTAGGAGTATCAGTTGGCAATTGTAGAGCAGCTGCCATTCTTATGTGTCAGTTTAATACTATATAGTCAGCCTCTGTGATATATATCAAATATCATAGATTGTACAATGGGGTTGTGTTTCTCATATTCCTTTTATTGGGTGATATTTTGATGATTTATTTCATCATGCACATGTTAATGAATTTATGTGTCAAAGTCATAAATGATCTTATCAGTTTCCACAGATGAAAGTCTTCCAAACACCACTGGTTGTAGCACTTGAGGTCTTGAGAAAATTTATGATACATAAGGGCAGCATGGTGGCACACAAATACTACTAGTAGGTTAATTGACTTCTGACTAAAATGTGTGTAGCTGGTATCAATTCAGATTGGAGCCTGGACACCCTGCTAGAACCCATTCACAACAACTAGTAGTTATTCATACAAAAGCAGATCTTCGACCTTTAGTTCCAAAGCCTGAGAAATGTGGGTGCACTTACTCCATGAATCCCCTGAAGATTGGATTCAATCTTACTCTCCTGAAAGAAGACAGTTTGACCCGGAAATCTCCATATCTAGAGAGAGAGGTGATAATATCTTGAACTCTCATTTTGCATGCTTTCACTGCCGCTTTTGATGCACTACTGGTGGATCGAAGCAAGCATATGAATTGCGCAGAATTATCAATATAAATTTAATAAAATTCTAGCCAATATACATATAAACATAAATATAAAACTTCAAGGACAAATAATAACATTCACATATATGTCAAACAATAATTGACAACTAGATAAATACCACACATGGTGACTAAATATCCTGGTAGATATGTATAAATAACACATATAACTGAGTAAATCCTTATGTGAGATACATTGAGAGATAATGGGACAACATTTAAAACGTCACATATATCCTACTAGAGGAGCGAATAAAAGGATGCAGATAAATATATAAACTTGTTCTCATTTAGTAAGAGTCATTGCCATGAATATCTCTCACTTATGAGGTAGATATGAAAATGTCTGTTTCCGTTATGATCCGGACAATGAAACAATATTAGGATATTCTGGCCAATTGTGAGACAGAAAACGGAAATATATTCATATCATATGTTCTTAGGGGTACTATGTAACTCCACTGAGATGTAGAAGAAAAACAGATTCCTTTTTTGCCGTGCGGCCAGTAAATCAAATGGAACGTAATTATCTTAATTGTGCCATATAGCTGGAATATTTGGTGTATTGATAGCCCAGTTGGTGTAACTTCTTACCGCTGTGGCGGCTAATTAGTAAAAAGAACCACCATATATCTCCGGGAGTATTTCATTCAATCTCCTCGCCAGCACTGCACATTGTCCTGAACAAAGAGAAAATAAAGGATTTACCTTTTCTTCACCGGAGCGGCTCGGTCAAAGTATGTGTATAGCAGATCTCTTGGGTGCGCACCTTCAAAGAATCCGGGTGGATATCAAATTCATGTAGAAAAGTTCCACTCGTGGACAGAGTGTGAATAGAGTGTCTCCGTGATAGGTAAATTCAAACCATTAAGGCAGCATAGAACAAGCGACGCGTTTCGTCTGCAGAACATACTTTCTCAAGCACTACTGGTGGATCGGCCTTGTCCAACCTGGATCAGAGTCAAGGATCAGTGATGGAGTATTCTATTGAATTTTTTTGATTAGTTGATGACACTGAGTGGAATGATGCTGTAACATCAGTAATAAAAGTTGCTGAACGGCGAGATTAAAGATAAGATAACCAACATGGATCTTCCAGAAACACTGGAGGCAATTATTACCAGCAGGAATAACAATAGGCAAAGCAGAGGGATCAGCAGTGTACTCATTCCACACGTACCCATTCCTCTCGTGCTTGACTTCCACATAAAGAGAGTTTCTGAGAGGACTCAGTACCTTACGACATAGAACAAATAACCCTGTGAGAAATCCTACAACATGTAAACTGAGAAATATCTGAGTAATGTCCCAATGCAGCCCCTTTAATGTTTTATAAGTCACAGACTCTTCTCCCAATCCTTCAATTTTATGTCCATAACAAACTCTGGATCCAACTCTCACCTTAAGGGTGACCTCTATACTGGATTCCATACTAATGATCAACTTTATTAATGCAAAACTTGCCCGCCATTTGAAAATTCCACCAATTTCCAAAGAGGTTCAAATTCCACTGGAAACTATAGACAGATTTTATTTCATGGCCTGTTACCACAGAAACTAGGGCAAAAGATTTCAATGTGCCATCTAGACAAATCACATTGACTCTACCACAATGCTGAGTGGTGGACAGTAAGGCCCATTAATATTGCAATGCCGGTAGTGTCTACTGACGTCACAAGGGAGAGAAGCCGGAAGGAGCCTCCAGACGCTGGCTGTGCAACAATCCGTAGTGATAAAGAATCATATGCTGCCTTTTCTCATATGTCTAATGAGAAAAGGAAGCATATGATTCTATGGGGCATATTTATCAATGACTGCAAAACATGAAAAATAGTTTTCAATCCTTATTGCATTGATAAGGATTGAGGTATTTCTCATATTTATGAAAAAACCTACACAGGAACAGCAGTTCCGATAAACTGCTGTTCCTGTGAAAAAAAACAACAACTTACTTACCACTCCATCTTCGCAATGCGATCCTGGATGGCTTTTTTTGTTCCTCCTTTCAAATCCTGTGCACATGCACCGATTGATAACTCGGGCATGCGCACAGGCATCCAAACAGCACTGACTTGAAGGCCCTGGGTCATGTGACAGGGCTGCACATGCGCTGTAAAGCTCTGCTCTTCAGAGCATAGCTTAACAGTGCTGAAAACTATCAGAAATGGTAATGTACGCTAGCCTGAGCTGGCATACATTACCGTATGTGTAACAGTATTTTCAAAAGTTACTAAATTAGACATCTATGGGGACTGCTATGTATTTTGTAAAAATAATACAAAGTGCAGATATCTATTATATCTGCTGCGATACACCAATAATAAATTTGCAGGGTACTTAGATTTGTGGCTATTACAGCCGTTTTCGGGGAATTTGCAGGGAAAAAAATGATAAATAGGCCCTTTTATCACTACAAGGATTTTCATAACTAACATCTATCCTAACTACCCCTGGGAGATTCATGTGAAAGCTTTTGCAGCACTGCCAGCAGGTACGGATTATGCACAGTCAGTGTGCATTAGAAGGACTGAGCAGAGGACACTAAGTCAGGGGTTGGCACGCTGGAGCCACTTTCACTTTTAAGAGAAGATTACTGAAACTGAACTGAGTTCCACTGGACGTTGCTCAGCTGACGAATTATGTGAGTGAGATGCGAGTTGCACACACAGCTGGCTAATAGAGCGTAATGTATATTGGGGGCATTTATGTGTGGCATAATATGTATTGGGGGTATCTGTGCAGCATAATATGATCTGAGGGCACTTATGCGTGGCACAATATGTGTTGAGGGCAAATAGTATGTGGCATAATATATATTGGGGGCACAGCAATGTGGCATAATATGAATTGAGTGTATAATTTGAGCGGGGGCACTACTGTGTGACATAACATGCACTTTTATTTGTTGGTCCCATTACTATTAATATTACAAAATTAGTGAACGAGTGGAAGAGCTTAACGAGCCATCAGGGTGGCAGTTTCTAACACATGGGGCTAGATTTACTAACAGGCGGGTTGCTCAAACCGCCGATTTTCAGCTAGTTTGCTGGCGGTTTAGCCATCGCCGGATTTGCTAAAGGCAAAACCACCGTCCAAACGGCCAAAAATTACTTTTTTCAAAACCACCACTTTAGAAATCGCCATCCCAATTTTAACAATGATGAACATACAAACAGCCGGATTTACTATGGAACGGTTTGGCAAACCATGAGAGAAGCGCCATTCAAACGACCAAAAGCTTCTTGTGAGCAGCGAGATTGCTCAAACAGCATGCTGTCGGAGCTCCGGCAGCTGTCAAAATAGTAAAGAACAGATAAAAGTGTAAAAAAAAAAAGCGTGGGGTCCCCCCTCTATTCAGTCTTAACCCTAGTGCTGCCAGCCTACTGTTAGTTCCATGAAAATCGGGGGAAAAATTTGCGTGGGGTCCCCCCTATTTTCACGGAACCAGCACTAGGCAAACCAGCCGGGGTTGGAGGCACTATAGCAGGGGCACACGCGGCTGGGGTCCCCCTGCCATAATGACTAACCAACCCCAGGCTGTTCAGCGCTGGGCTGGATTCCCTAGGTAGTGGGGTCTGCAAAAAAAAACGAGCTGATAGCACTAGGACTCTTCATATACCCTTGGGTGGTGGGTGTAGGGTAATAACGGTGCAATAAGAGTTAAAAAAATGAACAGATGCCATTTTGTTTTGTGGAACTACAAGTGCCAGCCAGTCAGGTTGCCATAAATAGTGTGGGCATGCTGCTACTTGTATAACTACAAGCACCAGCATACCCACAGCAGCCAGGGAGTACTTGGAGAACCACAAGTGACAACATGCCCTGACACCCACGGCTGGCTGGGACCTGTAGTTCCACAAAACAAAATGTTTATGTCACAAGACCCTCATTACAACCACTAGCATTTATTAAAAATAATAAACCCACAATAAGGACAGTAAACACCCTCATGTACACCACATATTTTATTAAAAATAATAAATCCCCGATATACTCACCAATTAAGTTTTCCTCTGTTGTCAGCAGCTTTCAATCCTGATATGGCTCTAAACAAAGTCAAAAATACATTTGTATCCAAAAGTCCTGCTTGCCCCTGTCCCAAATAAATTTGTATTTCCAAATGTCCATGCTTGTAATTGTCCCAAATAAATTTGTATTTCCAAATGTTCATGCTTGTAATTGTCCCAAATAAATTTGTATTTCCAAATGTCCATACTTGTAATCTGTTCACTTCTTCTGCCGAGGGGGCACCCATTGTTGTTGAAGTCTTCAGTTCTTCACCCAGGGGGGGGCCCATATTTGTAAGATCCACAATTCTTCTTGCTTGCTTGAAGAAAAATAAAAGAAGAGAGGAGCAGCCGCAAACAGCTCCTGTTTGCGAGGACCCCACGTAGGGGGGACCCCATGCAAATTTTTGCCCCGATTTTCACTGAACCAGCAGTAGGCTGGCAACACTAGGGTTAAGACTGAATAGAGGGGGGACCCCACGCTTTTTTTTTTTTACACTTTTATCTTTTCTTTACTATTTTGACATCTTTCAAAGCTGCCGGCAGCTTGGAGCCTTACATCCCGCCGGCACATCGCAGGCGGATTCAACTTGAAGGTTACAATCATCCATTAGTATATCCGGCTGTTTGCCATGCAAACCCGCTGGAAAAACGCGGTGATGCATGGCGGATCAAACACGCCGAGCAACCCACCTGTTAGTAAATCTAGGCCATGGTATTTAGATGCATTTGAGTTCCATTTGCTTTAATCTGGATTTACAACACACTGCAAGTCTGCGGCTTATGACAAATAGAGATCACTGTGTCCCAAATACATGCTGACAGTCTGCTGTGAAAATAACAATATACATATACGATCAAACATTTAGTGCTGTTGTGTTTCGGCTAAATACCCAGGAGGATAATTGCACATAAGCATCATCATATGCATTTATTATTGTATTACAACGCAATGGAATGATCATTATATTGGATAGATGAGGCTGTAATATTTTATGACATAATTTCTCAAATTTTGAAGAGGACAAAAATACAAATATTGTGGGACTTGAAAAGCATTATTCCTCAGTGATAAACTGAATCTTACCAAATATGTTTTTAATATATTTATATCTTTTATTTATTGCAGCAATATTTAGACAGGGTTAGTAGTGTCTAGATCAGTGCACTGATCAGAGTTTATGTCCATCTGTTTTTTGTAGTGCTTGTTGTTCACTTTATATTAGAGATGGTCACTGACCCCCGTGTTTTGGTTTTGTATTCGGTTTTGGATCTGGATTACCGTCGTGTTTTGGTTTTGGTTTTGCAAAACCGCCCTTGCATGTTTTGGTTTTGGTTTTGGTTTTGTTTGGTTTTGTTTTGCAATTTGTTAAAAAAATTACATTTATTGGTGCTAAAATAACATAATTTAGGTATTATTTTGTAGCTACATTATTATTAACCTCAGTAACACTAATTTCCAGTCATTTCTTATTCAATTTTGACCACCTCCTATGTCACAATATGATTTTCATACACTTGAAAACAAAAATTGCTGCAGTTCCTGCCAGTGATAACAAAAAGGCCATTGTCATGCTTGGGCATAAGACCAAAAATCCACCTCTTAAGTGTGGAATTATTTTTACACAAATCCTGGCAAGAGTTGTCTATCCATTTGTAGAGTTTTTAAAGCCACACTCAATAGAGGTAGGGACCTTAACCATCTGGGATCCTCATCCATGTTTCGTCATTTTTCAGCGAGTTCTTGGAAAACTGTTGAGAAAATCAGAAACTTAGGTTAAAAAAAATAACAACAAGCAGTCCGGCATAATCTACCTCCCTTCTCTCATCTACATCCCAGCACCTGCAATCTTCCCCCCCCCCAACACCTTCATAATCAATATCCCCTGAACCAACAATTGGCAGTTAAACAATCCTTTGCAAGAGGAAGCAAGAATGAAACCTGTCACCCAGTCGCAAAGTGGACCACAGACGCCCTGGATACTATGCTAGTGTTAGATCTGCGTCCAATGTCCACTATTAATACAGTTGGTTTAAGACATTTAATTGAGGTGTTCTGTCCCTGTTAGCAAATGTCATCACTATACCATTTTACTAGAAAAGGTAATTCTCTCCTGTACCGGAAAGTTCCTAAAAATTTAATTATTGGGTGACAAAATGGCATTCTACCCACTGTACATTTAACCACAGATATTTGTACAAGCGGAACTGGGCAAACTAAAGATTATATGACTGTAAAAGCCCACTGGGTTGGTCATTCTCCTTCCCCAGCATGGACAGCAGCAGCATGTACCCAGGTACGTCACATTTTTGAGAAGTAGGCTACTCTGTGTATCAGCAGCTTCAGTAAGAGGCATACAGCTGACAAACTGTTCCAAAAACTAAGGGATGTCATTGAAAGATGGCTAATCCTGCTTGGACTCTCCTGAGGATATGTAATTTCTGATTACGACCCCAATATTGGTCAAGCATTACTGTGGGGTTGAATTCCATCACATTTCCTGTTTTGCACACACTATCAACTTGGTGTTACAGAACTTTTTAAAAATGACATGCAGGAGATGCTGTTTGTGTCCAGAAACATTTAGGGTCAATATCTGGTTTCTGCAACAGCATGTAGGAGAATGCAGCAGCTGCAAGAAGACTATTATTTGAGGGGAATATACTTTAGTTCAGTGAAGTAGTTACCTGTGAAGAAAGTGCAGACACGGTTAGCTTGAGTCAAGTGATTGCCTTAATAATACATTTTGAAAAGGTGCTACAGAAAATTATAGTGAGAAATAAAACAAAGTAAATGTGCTAACTCTATTTTAATTGTAGATTAAATACTTAATTTTCTTTGCAAAGATCCCAGACTTACCAACATCTTGTTTGGACGTCTTCTCCTTTAGTTTCTCTGGCAACTGCTTGTTGTAAAAAAAATTGCTTTCCCAAGACACCCAGTGATGATGCAGATGAGTCCGCACAACATTTTGATATTTGCTCTGCTGTAAAAGAATTGCCCAAAAATCGTGACAGCTCTGCCCTAAAATCAACTAGTCATTCCCTTTGGAAGGCCATTATCGGCAATTACATCATACTACACAGACTTCTATGATGGTGGGATGAATTAGTATTGTTTAAGGAAGATTATCACTAAACCCTGCCACCTCTCCTGTTTCGCAGTGAGCTATGGTACAATAAAATGTAACTGCAGAGTTAGACCAAGACTGTCAGCCCTATTATTTCTATTTCAGCAATTACAATTAGCAATGGAGCAATGGAGCTCTTCTCTTTGGGTGTTACCTATATAACGCAGCACAATTTGCCTGCAAATTCTACAGACAAGCCTGCTTGTCTTCCTCTTCATCAATGACTCTTAGCAATTGAGCACTCGTCTTTGGGTGTATATTACACCCAAACATTATTAGTGAAAATTAGGAAAAATACAGTTTAATCCCTGATAGGCCCTCCACCATCCTTTGCATGTTAATAGTAGGATTGGTTGGAGTTATGGTCAAAGTCACACAGTTTTTTGACAAATCCTTCAAACCAGCCCAGATGTCAAACTGTTGTGGTCTGCCACCTGCGTCATCCCTGCTTGTGTTTGGAAAGTGCAAATTGGTGCCAGAACCTCAGGTGCCAGAACTGCTGCCACTGGTGCCACACTGCTGCCTCTGGTGCAGGACTTACACAATCAACCGCATCATCATCACCGCCCTCGTCGGATACCCAAATCTCCCCCACATCCTCTTCTAAAGACAAAGTGTCATCATCACTTGGTGTATCACCGGCTACACTCGGGCTGTTCAGGCACACATCAGCAGAACTGCTGAAAGGGCCCCTCTTTATAGGTACAATAACAGAATGCTCACGATTAGACATCCCACTGTTGGATGGACTCTCCACAGGGATTGGTGTCATTTCTGATTCAGAGCAAACATTATCCTCTAATGCCTTACTGTTATCTTGCAGCTCGGCTTTGACGCGTAACAGTAGTTGTGCACCACTTGTAGGCTCGGTAACATTTTTGGATCTGCCACTAATAGAGAAAGGCGAAGGACTCATTCTCTCTTTGCCACTGCATGTGTAGAATGGCATGTTGGCAATTTTTTTTTTTATCGGCACTTAACTTTTCCTCAGTTACACTTCTTTTTTGCTTCAACACAGTAAATTTTTTTTGGGGGTGTGTTTTTTTGACTGATTTCAAAACTCTGTGTAGTTTGACATCGCCTTGGCCAGATGACGTACTGGGAACACTACCATGAGAACTGGTGACAGAACCTGGTTGCTCATTCTGCTCATATGTGGACTGCTTTGAATCCATTCTGAGCCCAAAGCACTTGTAGTGCTACAAATTGTTTTAGATACTGCTGACAAATATGACTTTTGACCGCCACAAATATTAATGCAAAAGAATGGGGGACACCCCAAAAGCACTTGGGAGTGCTAAAAATTATTTGGTAGATACTGCTGACAAATATGACTTTTGACAGCCAGAAACATTTATGCACAATTATGGGGGACACCCCAAAAGCACTTGGGAGTGCTAAAAATTATTTGGTAGATACTGCTGACAAATATGACTTTTGACAGCCAGAAATATTTATGCACAATTATGGGGGATACCCCAAAAGCACTGGGGAGTGCTAAAAATTATTTGGTAAATCTGCTGACAGATAATACTTTGGACAGCCAGAAATATTTATGCACAATTATGGGGGACACCCCAAAAGCACTGTGGAGTGGTAAAAATTATTTGGTAAATCTGCTGACAGATAGTAATTTTGACAGCCAGAAATATTTAGGCAAAATAATGGGGGACACCCAAAAAGCACTTTGAGTGCCAAATATTGAAAAAAAAAAGACTCCTCTATCCTCTCTTCTCTATCGATTGTTGTTAGCACAATTGGAATCAGAATATTGTATTGTCTGTCCCTGCTCTAATCAGCCTGTGACTACACCCCGCTCTCTCCCTCTGTCAAATGGCGATGGATTGCTGTGGAGGCGTGTATTTATACTCTGCAAGTATCGCGAGAACCGAGCCCCGAGATCCGACGATGTCACGATGATGTTCGGCCTCGATTTGGATTCCGAGCGGGCGGGAGAGTACCGAGCCTACTCGGCTCGGTACTCGGATAGCCAAAGTTCGGGTGGGTTCGGTTCTCGGGGAACCGAGCCCGCCCATCTCTACTTTATATAGTTTCATGGATTCATTTGTGGATAGTGTTGTTTTCAATTCCCAGTGCTAAAATTTTAGATTGTCTAATAGGAAGAGCTTGGTGGTTTGCAGTGTTGCTTGAGAAATGTGTGCTATGTGCATTTGAGCACCCATTTTGTGCTCACATGTAAATGCAAGATTTAGTTTTGCAGGACAAAATCCCAGGTGGGCCCCACTGACTGATGGCCCCATCCACTATCATAGAGTTGATTAACAGGCGGGTAGTTCCCCTGGGACCAGTTATCCTATCCTTTGCAGCTGTGAATCATAATGATCCGTTCCTTCCCACCATTTCTCCTCTGCTAACCTTTTGATATGAGGAGCACACACCATATAACACATGTGCCGTCCCACATGTGCAGGCTGCAAAAGAAAACGGAAGACTCTACCTCTGCAGTGCACAATGGAAGACAGTAGAAGGGAGAAGGGGTATTATAATGTAGGTGTATCATTTTTGGATATTTGGACTGAATAACAATTCTGCCACTAGGGCACATCATATTGATAGGGTTAGTACACATGGAAAAGACTGCGGGTCTTTAGAGGAGATAATGAGAAAATGAGACTATGGGCTGTTAACTTAATGCTGAAGGTGCAGGGTAACAATTTAATAGTGGGTGGTATATATTAATTTATTGGTAGGGGCTATTTAATGGTGGTGCCTATGAAGTTAAAGTGGGGTCATGGGACTTTTTAATGCTAGAGTAGTTTGGGGGCTAATAAATGAATGTGGGTCTGAGTTTGGGAAAATGAGGGCTATTTATTAAATGTAAAGACTATTAGTTTGCTGTCAGGGCTGGTTTGGGGGAAATAGGTGTATTTATTAAATGTGAATACTATTAATTTAATGTCTGGACTGGTTACAGGGAGGAAGGCCATATTATTAAATGTGAATGCTATTGATTTAGAGGGTTCACCCATTGCTAGACTTTCCATATTTCATGTACCAGTCTTTTTCCAAACAGGGAACCAACATTCGAAGAACCAGACAAGAAGCTACTGGGCACAAAACACCAGCAGCAACATGTAGTGAAAACTTCAAGAACAGGTAGGAGAGAACAGGGCAGTCTGCCAAACTGTTCTGATTCTTATTGATCAATCCCAGTTTTGGGTGACAGTTCTGCTCAGTCAGGACTCTGTCCCAATGTGGGGGTGAGGCTCAGCCTCTCTGGTGGCTGGCCACACCCCCTCTGGTGGGCCCTCACCAATACATTACTCTATGGGCCTTTCATGCCCCAGTCCGACACTGGCTGTATGGGGACTGTAACCCAGAAGCCTAACAGCACGTCTCCACGTCGTTCCTTCTGTTGTTGGCAGCAAGATCCAAATAAGATTGTACATGCAGTTAAAGGGTAGGTAACTCGTGTCAGCAAATACTCATAAATTCCGATAGGATCATACATGTGCTAATAAAATAAGTACTGGTCTTGATGTACAGCATAAGTCCCCAATCATAAGAACAGCAGGTCCTGAGATATAATGAATTGTTTTATTCTTATTGTTATTTTTGATTTGTTTTAACATTTTGTAACTATTTGTTATATATTGAATTATTATATATTTTTAGCAGATTACCGCTAGTTTAACTTTTGTATGTGTATTTTGCCATGATTTATATCAATTTTTGCAATTGATTATCCACATATTAAGCACCTCTCCACGCTGTATTCTGTGTGATGTTTATTGTCTACCACAGTCCACACATTTTTTCATTTGTCCTTGGTGTATTCTGGCTGGCAAGCATAGATTGGGTCAATAAGGAGATGTCATTCTCCTCTTTGTAATATACCAACAAGTATCTGGCTAGTCACAATCCAGCTGTTGTTTTATCTGGCCCAGGGTTGTGGGTACAACATCTTCTAAGATTGACACAGCCAGAGAGAGGTGGCGCGGAGTCTAACTTAGGACACTAAGCAGGATGGATTTGGCTGTGTATAATAACCAGGTTGTATTCCACTGAACTGGCCCTGAACATTGTGCGTGGAGCATTACAGGCAAATAGTTCTGAAGACAGAATAATCAGACTAGCCAAGGTCAGCAGAATGCAGGTAAAACAAACTGAATCAGCAAGCAGAGGAATAGTCGTGATAAGCCACATGTCAAAACTAGTACAAAGCGAAGTACACAGGATACAAGTATCATGAAGACATGAACAAGCTTGGTAAATAAATCAGAAATCAAGCAATAAAGAGAATAAGAGCTCAGAACAGAAAAGCTGATTTTTCTGACAGGGAATGACAGGCAGAGCAGATTTACACACTGTTTGGAAGTTCAACTTTACAGCAACTGTGCTTGCCATGCTGTGCAGTGAGAGTCGAATACTCAGTCCTGCATCTAAGTACAGGATTCCTGATACATTTGCTCTGCAGTTACTCTTTTAGATTTCCTGGATTCATCCCAACTTCCAGAAAACTACCTTCATTGTAAAGATGTTTTTTGCAAAAATCAAGCAGAACATTTGCCACACTTTGGGTTCTATGACAGGCATAATTAATGTTTTCCAGGGTCTCCAATTGCATTTGTTTGGATCTACCCCATTTCCCCCCTGATATTTAACAAATATAACTTACCTTGAAGTCTTCTGCTCCTCTTCTCTCTGACACTTCTGTCTTCTTGACAGGCAGCTAACAGCACATCACATGATGTTAGCTGCCCTATCAGTGCAGCAAATGTGGTCATGTGATCATCTTACATGAACACACTAAGCTTAGCACCGCAGCTGCACTGACAGGGCAGCTAACAGCATCAGATTTGCTGTTAGATTCCTGAATCAGTATAGTTGAATACACTGACAGCCAGGACCCCCCCTTGAGACCAGGGGTGGCCGATCACAGAGGCAGCGTCGGACATTTTAGGTAGTAATTTTTTTTTTTTTTAAAAAAGCTTGCTAATTGTGCCGCTGCTGCGCCCCCTAGGAACCCAAGCTGCAGTCTGATCAGCCTACAGCTCATCAAGTTATCTCCATGCAAGCCAGATGAGCTTTATTCTTTGCACAATTTAATTTAATAGTCACTTACACAGATCTCCAAAATATCAAAGCAGATGCTTTATTTCAGCAGTTTAAAAACACCAATTGTTCAGACCAAAATTTACCTCCAAGCCAACTCAAGCATTAAATTCTCTACCTTCCAATTTAGATTGGCTACAGCTACTATATGGGAAAACGGTTTCTTAAAACTGTGCAAGCGATACCCAAAAGCATATCACTAAAGTGATTTTATTTATTTCAACCAAAGAAATACAAACAGTGGCTATTTCTTCTAACAACTACACACCAGCTACAAAGCATGGAGGTGTCCACACAAGCTTTGACCTTGCAGTTAAAATGTGTGGTGTACTGGTATTACCCACTGATCTAGAGTTATCTTGATCTGTATGTTTCCTTAAACCACTAGAGATACTCTGCAGCCTTTGGAGTTGTATATCCATGGACTTTGTCACTGAACTTATAATTGGATAATTTCTCTATATTAGCTTACTTTATACCTCTTACAAATATTTCCCTTAAGGAGATCTTCTGATTACCCAGCTGCCCAAATCTTTGCTCTTTTTAAGATAGATTTCAACTCCAGTTTTAGAATACTTTATGCAATATGCTTCATAAAAAAATTCCATGTGTGCTCATCATCCATAAAATAATGATTGTGCAGGCTATGTCTGTTCTAACAATACCACAAATTGCCTCTTAAGGATTTCACCCTTGTCCACCACCGTCTGTCATTTCAGGTTGCCTGCTTCCTGGCATTTCCAACATCCAAAAACTTGCAAACCTGCTAACCTTCTCTTTGATTCCCTTAGGAATTTGCAAGGGGTTTATATGCAGCATGCGGAAAAGAAAAGATGCAAACTTTATCCATGCTAAGTGGTGTAATTTATCTTTCTACAAAACAATTTCCATCATGAAAATTGTCTAAATGTTCTAACGGACCTTTACAATGTTCCATGTACTGTGTCCATCCTAATTTTCATGTGTTGTAGAAACTTGCACTTCAAGATGACCTGAACACTTGCCTGTAAAAGCTTTAGGTCACCTATATATGTGGGAGGAATAGAAGGACTACAATTGGGAAGAATCAGCCTCTGAGATTCATGCCTTTTGCTAAATCTGTGCTTTCTATATTTCCATCCCTGGGAAACATGGGGAGCTTGCCTTAAAGAGGAGTCAGACTCATTACCTGTTCTGACTGTGAAATCAGCATCCACAGGTGCTAATTCAGTGACACTTGGAATTAAATTCTGAAAGAACTGGTGATGGTGATAAATTTGTTTTAAGTCTTCTTCAATGTGATCCTGGCATTGCGGTGCTATATCCGCAGCACCCATGATTAAAATGATTCAGAACGATGACCCTGGAGACATTCCTAAGTACTGTTTAACTCTTACATTGAGACTAGCACCCTTGCTAAATTATTGATCTCTTGAGCTTAAGTCAGTGTTCCCAACCTGCATTTTGCAATTTGACCATGGTATGATATGCGACCTTACCTCTGTTCCTGACCCTGGTTTCTGTACCAATTTCTGGATTTGACCTCACCCTGTTTCCTGACCTTTTTGCGGACCTCACCCTATGATCTCTGACTTCAACCTGCTATGGCCTGTCTGACAACGCTCCTGCTTCTGAACATACCAAAGTCTAGTTTCCTCTGCTGCTGTTCCAGTATTCCAACCATTGGAATCCTTTCAGTATTCAATGACATAAACATGTCGTATACCTAAACATTAGATCATGCATATCTTTATTCTAATTACAAATAAACCACATGGTTTTCATCAGTATCTATTCAGCATATGCCAATCGGTTGATGACTCTCGTAGATCACAGTTTGTACATGGCTTATGGCTAAATTCTTTCTTTATAGAGCTACACAATTCATGTTACATGTCTTTAGAGTTCCAGTGAATTATTATTCACAAAAGTGAAAGGATACACCAAAGTGACATGGCAGCAGATACATGACAGCATAAGCAGATCTTTATGATTGTGGGTTTTCCTTAATTAGTGGGATTGAAGGCTGATGCTGAGAGATAAATAGTTCTTACTGCAGTATTGCACTTACCGCCCTCACAGTACAATTTGGAAAATATAACATGATGCTTTCTTGTTTGCTCAATGTTGACTATTTGAGTGCCATATGTGTAAACTGGGTCATTCTATGTGATTTGCATCCACACAGAGGCTTTTTCAACATTCTTCAGGGATTGCAGACCATGATAGAAATGTGCATATTGGCGAAAGAAAGTATAATACTTCAAAATACTACTGGCAATCACTTTTAGACCACCCTCTTATTTGATAACAATATTTTTTCCTTTCTCCTAAAATAATATTCACTGTATCCTAATTTAGTATGGTCATAAATTTCATGTGTCACATTGGTACATTTTACATTGGTTTATGTCATACTTGCCAACATTTTGGATTTGGCTTCCGGGAGCTGCTGGGGGAAAGGTGGGCGTGAGGGTGGCGGGGCTCCAAAATCGCATCATTTTGGACCCGCTTCCCGTGATGTAATGACGCAAACAATGACGCGTCATTTTACAGCAGGGGAGCGAGGCCAAATGCCGCGATTTCCGGAGAATCAGGGTATTTTGGCCCTAATTCTGCCCTATGCGGGAGATTGCCATACTCTCCCGGGAGTCTGTGAGACTCTCGCGAAATGTGGGTTGGCAAGTATGGTTTATGTGCTCATATTAATGTGCTCTCCTGTATAATTGCACCTTTATGGTGCAAAAGGCATCCCAATGAAACTGCTGGATTTCAGATTGTTTTGCACACCAGCACAGTGGGCACCCAGTAAACTGAAAATGCCTCCCTAAATTTGCAGCCTCCACCTCTACAAACTCATTAGAATATCTTATGTTAGAAAACAAAATCTTGTTTGCATAATAATTGCAGAATCACCAGAAAGAGGGATATTTTGATTCCCTCACTGTGCCAGACATTTAAAGTGCAATAACAGTCACATTACGTTGCAAAAGAAGAAGAAACATAATTTTTACTACTGTTCTGTTGTTTTCCATTTTCATAAGTGACCTTTTATATGTCTCTAGACCTCACTAGTCCATACAAATAGTCTATGGGCAGTTTTCTGTACAATACTTGAGGAGAGAATAGCCATGATTATTCAACAGGAGGCCACAGCTGCCAGCTCATCATGGATTTCTAGCACTGCATACCTTTCCACAATTCCTATTATTAGAAACATGTTGGGGTGTAGCAGTGGTATGATGGTTCATTGCCTTATGCTTGCCTCCTAGTTCAAACATTGCCAGGCTTCCTTTGTCAGCAGCCAACAATTATATGTCTGTTTTACACATACTTACCTACTTTCTTCAGCTCCCTTCCGGGAGCCAGCCAGTGGAGGGGGGCGTGAAGGGGCGGGGTGGCCGAAATCGCGTCATTTCGGCCCCGCCCCCTGTGACGTCATGACGCAAATTGCGTCATTTGACAGCGGGGGCGGGGCCAAACGCCGCGATTCACCGGGAATCGCGGCGTTTGGGATCTAATTCTGCCCACTTCACTAGGAAGTGGGGCACTTCCTAGTGAAGTGGGCAGAATTCGGGAGATTGCCACACTCGCCCGGGAGTCCGGGAGACTCTCACAAAATGCGGGAGTCTCCCGGACATTCCGGGAGAGTTGGCAAGTATGGTTTTACAGTGTGTCTGTGACAGTATTTATTTAAATAATGTAGTCCCTATTATAAATGATATAGGTTATTAGAAATCATATTTGAGTTAAATAACCTGTAAAAAAAGAACTTAGAATATTAAAGAATGGGGTCCTTATCCATGCATAACATAATGGATGTCACTAAATCACTGCCAGAAAATGTATATTTTTCTCCTGGCCTTTGTTCTGAATGGATGCAGCTAGGGAACCAATTTTAAACTGGATTTGTTTTGTTCACACATATTACATAGCAGCTGAAACCAGCACAGCATTATCCTCTACTAATCAGAAATTATTTAACTGGTGCCATAGGAGTTAAATGTACAAAATAGACCCAAAAAAGTAATTTAAGAACTGCAAAAAATAAGCATCTGCATGTTTTCTTTACACGCGCAAATGTGCCTATATTTCTGCCCAGCGAACTTGTGCACATTCACTTTACAGTCATAAGAGCTGCCCCTAAAATATCAAAATGCACCTACTTTTGTAGGTTTATGGACACACATAAAATATTCATGGTGGGAAGAGTGAAATTTCGCTTGAAGTCTACCCTACTACCACATTAAGGTGTATACCTGCTCTCTGTTTTTAGTAGACACCACTGCAAACTAAAACGGCAAAGAGGGGAAAAACTCTAAAGAAATGTCAGACCTACCAGGCTTGAAGAGAGAGGAATAGCCAGGGTTAAAGCCCCAGGGCCATAGCACATGATGGTGGGCCCAGGAGCACTCATGCGCAGTTCTCTAGTGGGATGCACAGAGAAGTATTCCCAGTAAATGCACAGTGGGTCCCTGAGTCTGTCCATTGCTAGAATTAGGACTGCAGTGCATTCAGGCAAGGGGGAAAAAGTGCTGAGCAGTACCTTTTATCTCTTGCTGCCACTAGTGAAAGATCTGAGTTATACTTGTCTAAACTACACTTACACTATTGTGGTGAAGTGAAGGCTGATTAAAGAGAGGAGGGCCCAGAAAGTCCTCTAGAACTGGGCTGGATCACTCTCCACGACCGTGCAACTTTCAACCACCTTTCTTTACTTATTGTGTTTTTCCTAACATATTGCTTTGCTTAGCTTAACGTTGTGTCTTAAATTAACTATAGAGGTGGGGAGACATCGGAACTGTCTTTAATAAGTGCCATTTTTGTGTGTTTCACTGTTTATATTACACTTGAAGTGGGCCTAGAAATGAGTTTTTCACAAAGGTGCAACTGGAAGGTACAATATAAATTCTGTTGAAAGTTTAGGACTATATCTGATCAAGGCAGTTTGTCTGGAGGAAAAGGCCGTTTGCCCAGCAGGGAACACTACTTTGAATGTGCCATCTTCATCCCTTTATCTCATTTAAATGATCTCACTCTGAAAAATTATTTATAGCTTTGTAAGTTCATGTGCCTAATTTGTGCTCAGGAAGGAAGTGCCACAATCCATCCAACTCCTCCGTTGGAGCATTGCAGATTGTTACACACGCATGCGGTGTCACAAAAGAGCATTTGCGTTATGGACTTGCACTTTCCTAAATGAAAATTAAAGGACCTATTTAGCATATTCATTTAACCCATGTCTTATGTCAAATCCTTTGTAGCTACATATTCAGTATGGCACTCATTTCTAGTCCGCTGTTTAAAGTAAACCCAGCCTATACTGGCTCTAACAGCTAAGACAACCATTAACAATGAAGTAAGTGAAGAACATTACTTACTGTATTGCAATTAGATTAGTTTTCAGCAATATTTGTAAAGATACTGTCTCCGAATAACTGTAAGCCACTTGCCATGATGAGGCTAATTCACTCAATATGAATAGTTATATTTAATGAAAATGTCATCCTAAAGTGGTATCAGGGGCGGATTTTTATGTGACATTTACACTTTCACACTTCAGATTTTTCCACATGTGTTCTCACCCAGGTGGACTTCTAGATTGTGAGGGAATCTGACAAGAGCAGAGAGTAAGCATGCACCTTGATGGAACATGCAAGATGTTTTGCAGTGCGTATGTTGTGAATGAGGCTTACTGATTGCAGGCACTAACTGCAATAGTAAAAAAAATGGCCACACACTGTTCTTGGTGCCAGTTAAAAGCGGCCTGGAGGTTTATGGTCCACCTGCCCCACTTTTTGGTCTTCCACTGCATAAAGTTTGTTTGCACATTGTCAAATAATAGCTATCAACCTAATTAAAGTTTCTTAAAACACATAGCAGCATGACACTGCATAAATAATAATATAGTTACATGTGATACACATTAGTGCCTTCCATAGCACATTAATTTTACTTGTGTTTTTCTCCTTTAAATTGAATGATAGTCTATTATAAATCATCCTACAATGTTAAGAGTATTGTTTCAGATGTATTAAACTTAAAATTTGGCAAGGGCATGAGAGGATGTAAGGTTAGGCAATTGATGGTCTAAATGGCGCCAGTACAGTCTGCATAGTAGACCCGGTGGTGTTTATTTCAAATTGATATGCCTGCTTATTTTGATCTCTTAAACTGTGCCAGCATTGATACATGAAAGTCCCTGTGTGCTGGATGAGCCTCTGCGCTAGGATGTATGGGTTTCTCACTTAATGTCATCAATTGCTTTACACGAGACCGACAGGTGCCACTACAAGTGATTACTATGTACACCAAGTATCCGTGCGATATGTGTCTGGTTCTTCATGAACATGTTATAATGTAATATAATCCGTCTTTAAACTAGCAACCACCCTACTTTTTTTTCTCTAGACTTTTGGAACGTGGACTCTGAACTGTGCTATATTTAGTTACATGGACATCCCTCCATTTCCCTGCCTACTTAACAGTTCACAGTTGTTACAGCTTTATCTTCCTGTGTAAAAGCATATAAATCATTTTAAATATATAAGAAAGCATTATTTAATATTCATTGTTACATCATATTATATATTATATACAGGGTACTCTCAGCTCAGTAAAACAAGACTACCACTTAGATCCAGGTGAAGGCTCTTTTATGCCCAAAGTACAGAAAAGTTTCTGGGACACTAACTCAACTTTAAAGGATATATTTCTTTAAATACCTAGGGATTGTTACTTCTGTATCTATCATTTGCAATAAAGAACTTCCGATGCGATCGCTGTGGTTCCAAAGCACACAGGTTTCATATGCAAACTATTACAAGACAAAGTTTGGTATGCATATGTATGCGCTTGTTAACACTAACACAAGCTTCTATGAAAATGCTCTGGTTTCCAAATCCAGAGGTGAACAAATTATACACAGTACAGTT
Source organism: Mixophyes fleayi (assembly GCF_038048845.1). Taxonomy (NCBI): domain Eukaryota; kingdom Metazoa; phylum Chordata; class Amphibia; order Anura; family Limnodynastidae; genus Mixophyes; species Mixophyes fleayi. Next base: position 229,769,241 of record NC_134404.1, on the reverse strand, counting down.
GTATAAAGCAGTGACATCAAAAAGATACACAGTTACAGTATTAAGGTGTTCATGCATAGATCAAAGGGTCTTGACCTTCCAAGAACCCAACGTGGCATTTGTGTATTCCTTTGATTATTGTTTCTTGAGTTTGGCAGGTGTCCTGCTTCAGATTCCCACCTCTAGACCTGTATAAACTGGTTGGGTCTGGCTATTTGGTGTATGAAAAGTGATGTTATTTATAACTAGCGTTTGCAAGGTGCAAACACTACATAAATAATATCAGAAATGTTCTCATGCGATTGTGAACAGAATGAAACCAAACTCGATATAATTAATATGTTGGAAACATTAGTTAGCTTTTTTACCACATTATATTTTATACTAACTAAAAAATATATATTAAACTTATTTGCATGTTGTTATTTGCTAAAATAATTACTTGATTGCATACTAATTGCATCACATCCAATATTAGTGTTTAGAAAATATTGATAACTACTTTTGCCCAATTATTAAACTTCAACAGCCCACCCTTTGATACTGTATCCAACACTCTCACCCTTTCAAGATTCTGTTGGAGGATTGTAATATAACACTTAATTTTTTGTGGTACCTGTCCCTCTTAATACTATCACATTATCATTTTCTGAGGTCACCTCAGTCGAATATTTACCACACTTCAACACAGTAGGAACGCATCTGATACATAAGCCAATTACTATAAAGGCACCAACTATACTAGCAACCAGTTCTTGTACCCATTCCCCTAAGCCTGAAAACCATTTGATAGGACTCAACCATGACATCCATCCTACTACCTATCTCATATAACGAGAAATTGTGGACCTTACAAAATTCCCATTGTAACTGTAAAGGTCAATTATTTTTTTAGGATCATCTGTTTCATTCATGATATAGGTGCAACATTTAACAGCGAACTGAGTGGCCAATGTCACACAATATCCACCAGTAATTGTAGTGAGATAATTTAGTACCAATCGATGTTACATTAATTCCTTTTTATAAACCTGCAGCTCCTTACCCATATACCTGAATGTGTCATCATATATCAAGGTAATATTGTCAATTAGTTTTGCCAGATCATTTATGTATTTATAATTTAGGGTTCACTGTGTACTCTTGGTGGGGGCCAGTGCACCCATGATCTTAAAACATCTGGTTTCTGTAATTAAATTTGCAGCTAAAGGTTCTTCATCTGGAATAATATTTCTTTTGACTTTGTGTTTGTATTGTGTGTACACATACAGAGGTAAGGTTTTTGCGTGAATGTCAGTCAGTTTTCATGGTAACTACTTTGCCTAGAAAACATATTCCTTTGGAGCTCAGAGTAAACCATCTATGAGCTCTTGGCCCATAAATGCAATGTACATCATCTGGAAGGATATAAGGCATATAATGGTTTGTTATAGGGTTACACAATGTTTTAGTAAAATTAGCCATACCTAACATTTCCATCTGTTTAATGCACATCTCAGCTTGGATAATGTTCAAACAGTAACCCAGAGAAACTATTCCACTCAATACTCTCTTAGGTCTGTTGATATAGCTTGATTTTGATACCCCTCAGCCTTTTTTGTTACCCATACTTTAACGTTATCAATGGATCTTTTATTAACACTTGTGGAATGTGGAATTGTCTGATCAGCTGGTTCAACTTCCCAATGCTCAAGTTTCTTTGTGATTGCAAATTTCAGACACAGCAAGGACTTGAGTATTGGCGAACAGGCAGGCTAGGGGATCTTGTCATGTTACACCTTCCCTCAATTGGTCTCCCACACTGTAATTCGAGTACCTCAGAGATATTTAGAAAGGAGACATTATTTTGTCCCTGAGGCACGTGAGAACACATCCAACATTTAGTTTGGTTTAAGACCTTATCCACCAACGAATGATAATGATCTAATGGATGTCCACCTAGCTTCAAAATATTACTAGACTTGCATCGCTGGATGTTCTTCTCTTCGATTATGGGGTTACAGTACTTACAAAAACAATATTCTTCAGACAGTAGCCCCTTACACTGTCTCTGAGCTCCAAGGTTAACAGACCTTTTCTTTACCCCCACATTGAATAAAGAGTTAGGTTAAACTGATTGTGCTAACAAAGTATCCTCCATCTCCATCATCATTATTGCAAAAATTGAATGTCCTGGAAAAAATAAGGATGAGAAAACCACTAGACAAAGAAAAACAGAAAAACTTTTGCTTCATGATGGGGGAGTAGACCCTGCAGAATCCTTGTTCTAGATATTGTTGACTGCGATTTTAAGTCTCATGGAACAAATTTTTGAGTGATGTGGTTCTAGAGTTAGCCTCGGCCTTGTCTTGAACCTTCCCCAAATTGTTGAATTTTCTTCAGTGGGTGGAATAAACCCAAGTGTTTCTTTCTGCTACTTTCAGAGATGTGGTGCAGGTCATCAACACTTGGTACAGGCCTTCCCATCTGTCTGTTAAACATCCTGAGCCTAAGAAATTGTATACCATAGCATATTTCCCAGGTTCAACATCATGACAGTTAGTGTGTGGCTTATCAGGAGACAGTATTTTGAAGTTCTTTTGTGGCTGTCTCAGCTTTGTTCAATACCTTATGAAAAAGAGAAAAGTCACTTCATTGTTGCATTTTAAATTATCTTGGGGATCTACCATCAAGTGAGGTTGTCTGCCAAAAAAGTTTTTAAAAAGTGACAGGTTAAGAGGTGGTCTAGGAGTAGTTCCGATGCTGTGGAGGACTAGAGGCAAAGCCTCCAGTCATGCCGAACCAGTTTCAGCCATCACCTTCATCAACTTTTTCTTAATAGTATCATTTACCCTCTCTACTTTCCCACTGGTTGTGGCATATTGGGAGTGTATCACTTACTATCAATACCCATGAGTTTACACATAAGCTGAAAGAAATCTCCAGTAAAATGTGTACCCCGATCGCTTTCAATAATATTGGGGATACCAAACTTACAGACAAACTCCTGAACAATTTTTTTAAGCAGTAAAAACAGTAGTATTAGCAGTTGGATAAGCCTCTACCGAATTAGAGAAAAAAATCAATACATACTAATACATAATTGAGATTCCTGCAGGGTGGCAATTGGATGCAGTTGATTTGAGTGACCTGGAAAGGTCCATCTGTAGGAGAAATATGGGATGGCTCTGTTGGTATTGCTTTTCCTGTATTCTCTCAGATAACTAAGACAAGACATAGCTTTCTTACTAGCCTGTGAAGAGAAGCCCTGTTCACACCAATATGCTCTTTTCAATTTGCACAAACCTTCCTTACCCAGGTGAGTCAGACCATGTGCTGCCTCTGCTAAGATTGGATGATATTCCTTGGGAGCTACTGGCCTGCCTTGTCCATCTTTCCAGAGTCCAAAGGACTCTTGACCGCATTGTTTTGACTTCCAGGCAGCCTTCTCCTGTAGGAGACACAAACTCTGCATTTCTATTAAATTCTGTACACCGAGAGTTTTAAGTCATAATTTGTTACATTTGTTTTCATGAGTGAGCCTGCTGCTCTCTTAGCAGCCTCATCTGCTCTTTCATTACCAAGTGATATGGGGTCGTATGTGTGTGCTTTATACTTGATAACAGCTACTTCTTTAGGTAGCTGTATTGCTGTCAGAAGTCCTTTTATGTGTTGTGACTGCCCTACTGGTGTGCCTGCCGCTGTCATAAAATTAAGATGCCAGAGGGCCCCAAAGTCCTGCACTACCCTAAAGGCGTATCTAGAGTCAGGGTATATATTAACTGATTTACCCTCTACCAAATCACACACTCTTCTTAATGCAACAAGTTTGGTCACTGTTAGGATCGCAGGTACTGATAAACCTTTAGGACCAAGCTAGTAGAGGTCTTGACTTATAGCAGCCACCTTTCCCATAGAACTGTACACTCGCCGGTACTCGGATGCCCCCAGGACTCTGTATGATAGTAGAGGCTTATCAGGATAACTGTGGTGCAGGACAAGATAACTGGGAGACTGGAGGCGGAGGCCGGGGCCAGCCTGGGTGACGGAACCGTGGCCAGAAGAAGGGTCAGAATACAAGCTGAAAGTCAGGGCTGGCAGCAATCAAGTAGGTCCAAAATTCAGGCAAAGGTCAGGGTGACAGGCAAAGAAGCAATATCCAAAATTCAGGGAAAAAGTTGGGGCAACGGGCAATCAGGCAAAATCTAAAAATTCAGGCAAGGTCACAATGAAGAGTCAATCAGGATAGACAGCAAACAAGCAGGTCGGCAACACACAGACAGAGGACGCTATAACCGGCAGGGAGGCTAAGCCCTCCCTGCTTTAAATACATGAAAGGACCAAACAGGGATTTACTGGAGGGAGGATAATCCCAGCAGAATAATAATCTATAATTTGCACACACGCTCGGCTGCCCGGGTCGCAGCAGTGAGTTACAGAGCGTCCTGGCCGTTGCCATAGTAATGGCCAGAACGAAAACCAGAAGTGACATTCCGGTCATCATGACGATGGCTGGGAGGCAGAAGCAAGTTGCGGCAATTCGTCACCGCCGCGGCTCATGCAGCCAGGTGGGTGAAGGGGTTCAGCTTCTATAACATTTTTGTCATTTACAACAGCATAACCAGTGCATAATTCTCCTGTGTCCATCTGTCTATGACAACTTCCATCCATGTAAAATCTAGAATCTACATTTTCTAAAGGAGTGTTGAGCATCTCAGGTCTTGCTGTAAAGGTTCGATACAAATATTCCATAAAATTATTGCACATCTGTATACCTTCCAAATTCACCTTCAGCTAGAGTCTTCTTCCACCCTTTGTGTTTCTTGAGGCACATATGGTAGATATGTTGCTGGATTTAGCAAATTACACATCTTAATTGTGATATTTGCAGGTGCCCTTAGTGCCAATTCCCATTTTGTGAATCCGGCTGAGGTGACATGCCTAGTTTAGGTGGGCAGATACAGAATTTGTTGTATAGACAGAAGAATCATGTCCCAGTACTATGTCCTTGTTCTTACTAGAAGAGTAGTTGCTGCTACACCCCTTTAACATGTAGGGAGAGATCTTGCCATAGCGTTCAATTGTGTAGTATGTTTCTGCATCAAGACTCCTATAGCACAAACAGCAGATTCAGTACAGCATAACTCTGTTACTCTGGTTTTTCGTGATCAGGTGTTCCCAGAGTAGGTGCTTTAGTCAGATTCTCTTTAGGGCTGAGGAATGCTTGCTCTGACTCCCCAGTATGTAAGACAAGCTCAGGTTTAGAGGATGAGACTAATTCCTGCAGTGATAAAGCCAATAATAAAAATCTTGGTATCCATGATCTACAGTAATCACATATCCCTAAGAAAGTACAAATTTGTTGCTGGTTCTATGGCAGTGTCATGTCCTAGATAGCCTGAATCCTGTCTGTTATCTTAGCCCATGTGTGAGACAGTGCCCCAAGTATTTGACCTTTGTCTAGCATTATTATTATTATTATTATTACCATTTATTTATATAGCGCCACTAATTCCGCAGCGCTGTACAGAGAACTCACATCAGTCCCTGCCCCATTGGGGCTTAACCTACCAATATATTTTTGGAGTGTGCGAGGAAACCGGAGCACCTGGAGGAAACCCATGCAAACACAGGGAGAACATACAAACTCCTTACAGATAAAGCCATGGACAGGAATTGAACTCATGACCCCAGTGCTGTAAGGAAGAAGTGCTAACCACTAAGCCACCGTGCTGCCCGTGGCTGTAATTTATCCTTTGCAACCTTGTGTCCAGTTTGCAAGAGATGAAGCTAAATTATTTTAATATCAAACACTGATGACATAAATGAATCAGTACACAGCAATAATTTGTCTACATACTAAGTTAGAACACACCCATTGCTCGGCTGGAATGGCTGCAAACATTCATGAGGGAAATCTTATCCTTGTATATTGTACCCCTTTATAGGAGAAGGCAAACAGGTACTGACAGTTAGGATGTACAGGGACAGAGAAGAATGCAGAGCAAAGATCAATTACTGTGAAATAACTTGCAGAAGGAGGAATTTGCATTAAGATGACAGCTGGATTGGTCACCAGGCGGAATTGGCTCTCAAGCCTTAATTTTCTTGGACATAACATACAAATTTGGTCTTTAACTGTATTCAATACATCAGGATCAAAGCTACCAATGCTAGAACATTTTCCACACATTCAGCAGTTATTTTTGTCCACTTCTCACAATACACAGTTTATCTCTGACCACATTTCCTGCTTATAATGCATTTTGCAGACCCTTCAGGTCCTACCTAACACTTATGCTCTACTGTTGCCCCATATTGTGCCTGCCTGGCTCCATGATCTGTGGTCCTTTAAACTGTAGGGTAGGTTAAGAAAAATGCAGAATTGTTAACCAATACAAGTCGCACACAAATTGCGCGTCCGCAGAGCTTAACATTTCTAAAGCAACGTTTCCTCACTCTTCCCACTGGGAATGATTTCTCCCAATGAGGAACCTCTTCCTGACTGGAAAACCTTTTTCCGTCGAGGTACTCTCTTCTTGCTTAGAAATATCTTTCTTTCTATGCGAGGTAACCTATCTTCCCTCCTCCAAACTTATTCCTGCAAGGTCATCTCTTCCCGTTTAGAAAATATTTTTCCTATATAATTAATACAATTAGAATATAGTATAATATATACATAAATATTACAGTACGCTATGTTCAAAAAGTTTTAATCGCTTATCTAAACAATACTATTAACCATTTGTGTTGCATATCAATACAAAATAATCACCACACTAGACAGTATTATTAACCGTCCACATTGCATTTTTATACAAACTAATATTTTTTTCTTTCCCCACTACACCCCACATATACACACACTTCACAAACATACTTTGTTAGTACAACTTCCTATAGTTGGCAACTTTGTTTCCTAAATACATTTAACAACGTACTTACTACGCTATATTTAAATCTGTGGTAGTATAGAAATGTAATATATGCTATTTAAACAAACAAATGCTGTGCATAGCGATTGCAACATAGGACTATGTAAAACAATATTACCTTTGTCCCTCTGGGTTCACTCCATCACCTCCTGATAGCCTCTCAAAGCAGGAATTTGGTTTTTGTGGGTTTCCTCCTGGTGCTCCGGCTTCCTCCCACACACCAAAAACATACTAGTAGATTAATTGGCTGCTATTAAAAAATGGACCTTAGTCTCTCTCAGTGTGTGTATGTTAGGGAATTTAGACTGTAAGCTTCAATTGGGCAGTGACTGATGTGACTGTGTTCTAGTGATGGGAAATCTAGTTCATTTTGAAGATTAGTTCATTCTGATCTAGTTCACACAAAAGATTAGTTCATTTCACTCAGTAGTTCATTTCACTCATTTCACTCAGTAGTTCATTTAGTTCATTTAGCTCAGTTAGTTCAGTTAGATCACTGGCTCTGGAACACTGCTGAGAGAAGTGATTGGAGACATAGATCTAGTATATTACACATACTGTAGGCATATCTACTACATCTCATTAGATGAGTTATAGTCCTGTTAAAATGATCAGATAAGTTTAATATGTCGGATCATTTTTAATATTTTAAAAAGGGCAATCACTTATACAAAAACTAGTAGTGACATGTTGAGCTCTGCAAAGTTAATTACATTTTCATTATTATTTTTTATTTCCATAATATGCAAATGAAAAAGACCCAAATTCAGAATATTATAAAGTGTCACTTTTGCTTTTAAAATTGAGATCAGTGCAATCAGGATAAAGGGGAGATGTATCAAACCTTAGGGGGGAATTTTTACAGCTGTAAAAAGACCCCAAATAGGCATCAAGTCACTGGGGGTGGGGCCAAAATGGCGCAATTCACGAAGCCCCGCCCCCTACACCAATACCCCCGCTCCAGGAACTCCCAGACGTAACCAACCTAATGTTGGCAATTATGACTAACCAGCTTCTGTCATTTATTTAGCAGAGTCTATAAAATGACAGAAACTGATTAGTTGCTATGGGCAACGCTTCCACTTTATCTCTCTTGAAGGTTTAATACATCTCCCCTGTATATATGGTGCAGTAAACAGAACTACAGTATATAACATGCAGCACTCAGCAGTGCAGTGTGTCTTGAGCTGACAGGGAAGGGAATGTATCCTGTGACTCATGAGCTAAAGGATCTGAATGATTGAAAAGATTCAAAAGAGTGGAAAGATTCGAAAGAGTGGAAAGATTTGAAGAGTGAAATGATTTGAAGACTCGTATGAGTCACTGAGTGAAATGAACTAGATGAACTAATGAACTCCTGAGAGAATGACTCATGACTCATAGACAGTGATCAGCTCCACAGTCTCACACAATGTCTGAGCACAGCAGTGCCACCTTTGGTAGTTTAGAGGTACTGACTCATGAGTATTAAATGAGAGAGCTGAATAGAAACAAAAGAGCCAGTGTGAATGAGACAGTGAGTGAGGCTGCTGGAGCTGCTCTGCTTTATCTCTAACTCCTCCCACTTGTTTTAGCTCCTGGTGAACTAATCTTTGTCAGAGCTGTGAACTAAATGATTTAGTTCACTTTGAAGATTAGTTAATTTGAACTAATCATTCGTGAACTACCCATCACTAGTAACCAGAGATGTAAAATAGATTTACGTGCTGCAGCATTAATTGCGAGCAGTAGCCTGCTACTGCCAAACCTTAATTTTTTTTCATACAAATATCATCCTTAACTCTATTCAATATATCAGGATCAAAGCTACTAACAGTAGGACAATTTTTCACACATTCAGCAGTTATACTTTTTCCACTGCTCACAATACTCAGTTGCTCTCTGACCATACTCATAATGTATATTGCAGACTGTTCAGGTGCTACCATATACTTATGCTCTAATGTTGCCCTATATTGGGCCTGCCTGTCTCCCATGGTCTGTGGTCCTTCAAACTCTAGGGTAGGTTAAAAATTGCCTAATAATTAACCAATACAGGTTGCACACAATTTACACGTCTGCAGAGCTTAACGTTTCCTCCCTTTTCCCACTGGAAACGTTTTCTCCCAATGGGGTATTAAAGTCATTTTATCGCTTACCAATAAAACATTGTCCAATGCGATTGTTATGGTTCCAACACACAAATATATTTAATTGCAAAATATAGCAGAATTTACAGCAAGCCCTTTTTACATATTAAAGATGTTACAACAAAGCGAGAAAGTATAAAAGCACCGAATACATTACATCTTCCTTATAGTGTTCAACCAGGTTCAGTGAATACAGCCATGCTCTCACGTTGCCAGGAGCCAAGGCCAGCATGCTTGTATATAGTATACAGATTAGTGATGTCTTCATTGGTCCAGGGTTAATAATATTCCAGTTCCTTGCAGGTTATAGGTCAGTTCATTTGATTCTTACAAATGGTGAGGGGCAACCTCCCCCAACCATTGTCCACATTTTTTTACTCTGAATGACCAGTTCAAACTCACCCACACAAAGTACTTTTGAGTATTAAATTCATATTGCTTGTATCTTGCGATCGCTAGATGCGACCGCTACTCTGTCCACAGTGGGTTAATGCTGGTGAAATAAGCTTTAATATGAGACACAATTCTTTACCCTTTAAAACACCTGAACCATAAATATCTTTACTACAGTACTATTTATGCATAAATAAACAATCTAATACATTTTACTAATAAATGAATGTGGATTGAAACCTTAATAAATATGAACTATATATAACTGAATGTGTAAGTGTAAGTGTGTGCGTGTGTTATTTATCGTGCAATTGCGTCCTGCAATCGTACGGTAAAACAATATTAATCAATATACTTTCATCCAATTATTCGACTTTGACAGGGGTAACCTCTTCCTGACTGTTAAACTTTTTCTGTTGAGGAACTCTCTTCTCGCTTAGAAAATATTTTTTTTTCTATGCGAGGTAACTCATCTTCCTGATTGGAAACATGTTCTTGCGAGGTATCTCTTCCTGTTTAGAAAATATTTTTGTTTGTGGGATAACCATTGTCCCGGTTGAAAACATATATAATGTATAATGTATACTACATTATAAAGGTTTTAATTGCTTAGCTAGACAATGCCATTAACTGTCCGTGTTGCGTATCAATACAAAACAATCACTACGCCAGACAATATTATCAACCATCCGTATTACGCACTTTGTACAAACTAAACTTTTCGCTACACCCCACACATACGCACACTTCAGAAACACACTTTGTTAGTACAATTTGCTGTTGTTGGCAACTTTGTTTCCTATTGTAAAAGGGTCTTATTCAAGGGTATGGGGTTTTAATCTCCTTAATAGTCTGGCAAATGTATGGATGACCATTTAATAACGGAATTTATGGCTATTACTGTCAACCAACTTCTCGCAAAGGTAATTCTGATTTAAAATAATAAATATAATTCTTATTTTCCCTTAGATCCACAGGAACAATATTCATATAATAACTTATGCTCGTGTCATCAAGAAAAACTACGCACAAGATATAGCTTCATTTAAAATGTGTCGCATCATTAATTAAACATTCTAATTATAAAAGGTATATATTATAAAATAGTAACCAGCGTATTTATACAAACTCAACAGATTTCGCTTCATACAATACATTGCAGTCAATTGCCTGTTTTATAAATATATAAGTCATTGTGTATGTGTTTTGACTAACTATTGTCTAAAGGTGTGTGAATGTGTGTGTGTGTGGGGGAGAGAGACACACAATCAAGCACACATTTTAACCTTCCAAATATTCTCACATTTATTTCAAAATGTCTACCATTTATCCATCTATCATCAATCTTCATTTCACTTATCTCAGACAAAGTCCAACAACCATTACTCAGGTTGGGTACGGGTGAGCGATGACCACCATGCCGACAACTGTGATTCCTACATAAAAAAGCTGAATGGAGAAGAAGACGAATGAAATACATCCAGAGTTACAAACTACCTTTTAAACCAACAGTCTAACAAAACTTTATATTGAACAATCTGACCACTTCCTGAACAATCCTATCATTTGCTATGCATCTAAGTCCTGATGTCAGCCACACTCTTCAACAGCAGCATAGAAGGCTTTCCAATTCCATCTAAATCAAAACTTCAGTAATATGACAAACAGTATACCATCTACAGTTTCTTCACTTTTCTGTGAAATACTTTTCCACAACAATCATTCTAACAAACAAACTATGCACAACCATTTCCATAGTATATAGTTACACTAAACTGCATTAAACAAACCATAACATACACTTCAATTACATAGCAATTGCAAATTCCATTACCTTTTCCAAGAGCTGAAATAGCTCACAATATTTAAAATGGCTGACTTGCTTTGTTAGAAGTTACAAGCACATGTGCTTTTAATGGCCTAATTGGCTACCAATGAACAGGGTCCAGTTCTTAAACCTCTAGTAATATACTTGTCAGGGGCGCACGCAGGATTGCGCAGCAGCTCTATTTTTGGAGACTCAGAAACCCCCCCTGTGTGCGCCACTGCTTGTAGGTCCACCACAAATATCTATTTTACACAAATGACATCTATTTAGTGAGAGCCAACAAGGCATATTACACAAAAGACATCTATTCCAAATGACCTTTGCAACAAACACAAATGCTTCCATGACCAAAACTTCACAAACTCCATTTTATCTGAACCCAGACAATTCTATTCAAATAACCTGCTGTATACAAACTCCCATAAACACATATAAACTTACACATCTTCACAGTTACACATTTTAAATGTATAGCTGCATTCAACCACCTTCATTCAATCCAATTTAATAATAAATACTAACCATCCGCATCCAGATTCAACCACCTTCCATTCAAAGCTCTATTATAACATTTTTTCAATCTTTCTTCTGGGTGGAGTTTACTTTTCCACAGGAAGTAGGCCACAGCATTTATATGCTAATTCTGACCAGCTGCTGAAGACTTACATAAACATTCACAGACCTTCTGCTTGTAGTGGGGGGGCAGGGTGGAGTTTTGTGCCTAGACACCCTCTAATTCAATTATGACTAAATTATGCTTGTATTAGAAAATGGAATATCCTTGTTACCTAGATATGTTTAACAATATACTGTACTTATTATAACCAAACTATATATATATATATATAGCATCATCATCATCAGCATTTATTTATATAGCGCCAGCAAATTCCGTTACGCTTTACAATTGGGAACAAACATTAATAAAACAATACTGGGTAATACAAACAGACTGGTAAGCGAACCCTGCTCGCAAGCTTACAATCTATGGGGCAATGGGAGTTGATCAGAGGGTTGTTGTCTTGTGTTTGCTGTGTAGAGGGTTTTAATAGGGTAACCTAGGGAGATTAAGATGGTGGTTGAGGAATATCATAAGCTTGTCTACAGAGGTGAGTTTTCAGAGAACGCTTGAAGGTTTGAAGACTAGAGGAAAGTCTTACTGTGTAATGGAGGGACTTCTACAAAGTGGGTGCAGTCCGAAAAAAGTCCTGTAACCATTAATGGGAGGATGTGATGAGAGTGGAAGAGAGACGCAGATCTTGTGCAGAACGGAGGTGTCAAATTGGGAGATATTTTGAGACAATTGAGGCAATGTATGTCGGTGCAATTTTGTTGACGGCCTTGTATGTTAGTAGAAGAATTTTATATTGGATTCGTTGAAATACAGGCAACCAATGTAGAGACTGACAGAGTGGGTCATAGTAACATAGTTGATGAGGTTGAAAAAAGACACCAGTCCATCAAGTTCAACCTATTTTGGATCTCCTGCGATCCAGCACTTATATTTGAAATTGATCCAGAGTAAGCAACTGCCAATCTGTTTCGATTGTGAAAATCCCCCCAGACTCAATATTGCAGTCCTATTTTTATCCTATATCCACTACTATCCTACATTTTAATTAACGGTCGTATCCCTGGATACACCTTTCCGCTAAAAATTTGTCTAACCCTTTCTTAAACATATCTATTGAATCTGCCATCACAACCTTCCCTGGCAATGAATTCCATATCTTGACTGTTCTTACTGTAAAGAACCCCTTCCCTTGCTGGTTGTGAAATTTCCTCTCCTCTAACCTTGGGGTGACCACGTGTCCTGTGTATAGTCCTTGGGGTAAAAAGTTCCCATGAAAGTTCTCTGTATTGACCCTTAATGTATTTGTACATAGTAAGCATATCTCCCCTTAGACGCCTCTTCTCTTGCGTCTATGCCCCTTTTTATGAATGCCAATACTTTGTTTGCCCTTGCAGCTGCTGCTTGACATTGAGCACTATTGCTAAGTCTACTGTCTACCAGCACTCCCAAATCCTTTTCCATTATAGATTCTCCTAAATTAATTCCATTTAATTTATAGATTGCGTTCTTGTTTTTGATCCCTAAATGCATTACCTTACATTTATCTATGTTAAACCTCATATTTCATTTGGCCGCCCAATCCTCCAGTTTATTTAAGTCCCTCTGTAGAGAAGCTACATCTTGCTCGGATTTTATTACCTTACAGAGTTTAGTGTCATCTGCAAAAATAGAAACTTTACTCTCTACACCATCACCAATGTCATTAATGAATATATTAAAAAGGAGTGGCCCCAGCACGGAACCTTGAGTCAGCAGAGAAAGAATGGTTTGCAAGGAAAATCTATCTAGCCGCTGCATGCAAAATAGATTGTAGGGGTTCAAGTCTGACTTTGGGAAGACCAGTAAGGAGGGAATTACTATAGTCGATGCGGGAGATGATGAGTGCATGAATTAAGGTTTTTGCGGTGTCTAGTGTGAGATATGTGCATTTTCTGTAAATGTTCTTTAGATGTATGTAACATAATTTAGATATAGAGTTGATGTGGGGAATAAATGATAGTTGTGAGTCATGGATTACACCTAGGCAGCGAGTTTACGGGGATTTATGGTCATGATATCAATAGAAATGTCAGGCAGGAAGCTTCTGTTTTTGGGTAGGAGTATTATTAATTCAGTTTTTGAAAGATTGAGTTTGAGTTGACGAGAAGACATTCAAGGTAAAATGGCAGAAAGACAGTCAGTAACGCGAGGCAACACAGATGTTGAAAGATCAGGAGAGGACACATAGATTTGTGTATCATCCGCTGTTATAGCGTTCACACGCTTCTCCGTGCTCATGTTTCTGAGATTATTCCTGATTTTGACCTCTGCCTGTGATCTGACCACCCCTGATCGCTGCCTGGATAGATCTTCTGCTTGTGACTTTGACTTCGTATATCACTGCCTGGACTGACCATTTGCCTGTTACTTGACTCTGCCTTTTCGTCTGCGGCATTGCCTTAAAGCCACAGCCACATCCTAGGGGCTGCTATCAGCTCCATCGGACTCATCGGTGTCAACAATGTATCACAGTCCAGATTTACAGCTTGATCTTGCTCTGGCACCTGCCCTTGCACTGTGTTGCGCTCTAGCTCCATCTCTACATAGGCCACAACTGGTACTACACCATCCTCTACTATACACTGCCTGTTATACTGGTGGAGATCCTGCATCCTTTTGCAAGCTCAGTATACCTGCTAAATCTGATCTAGGTGCATCCTGCATTCCGGTTGCCATAGAGATCTCAGATCAACACCCCATTGCCAAGTCCTCTGTCGTGCCCAAAAACCTGAGTTAAGTTGCCACTACTCGAGATTAAATCCTGGGTACAACCGAGTACAAGCAAACATATCTGGATCTAAGGGAAACAGGATTACTAAAGGTGAAGCTCTCATCAACAACCGGTTCTGGTAACTAAACTCGTAGGTTGATTCATGACAACATATTGTTATATTTAAATCTGTGGCAGTATTAGGGGGGATGAACCAATCCCTAAGGTGAGAAAATTGGCATGCTTCCTGATAGAGAGTCAAATTGAGAAGTTTTAAAACTCCCTGACTTCTAGGAAGAGTCATACGATGGTAAGCCATTAGTGGGCGTTTCCGCTTCCAGACATATGATATCATTAGTTTGTATAGTTGATCTAAGTATTTTTTAGGAACAACATAGGGTAAAGTACGAGAAAGATACATCAATTTTGGGAGAATCATCATTTTAAAGGTGGCAATGCAGCCCAGCCTGGAGACCTCGTAATTGATACAGCTCTCAGTTAGAGTAGTAAGATGCGTAATTAGCGGGGCAAAATTAGTCTCAAATATTTCAGCAGTAGTGGCCGGAATATGAAAGCCCAAATAAGGCAAATATTTTTGTATCCATATAAAAGGGAACTTCCTCTGTAGAGGTGTAAGAATGGATAAGGGCATATTAATGGGCAGAGCCTCCAATTTAGTGATATTGAGTTTATAAAAGGAGGCAGCACTATAGCGATCTAAAATGAGCTGGAGGTCCGCCAACAAGGTCCCCGGGCTAGTGACAAACAAAAACTCATCGTCCGCAAACAAACATAATTTATGAGGGGATGAGTGGGAAGTCGGGCGCTAATCTAGTTGTTTGGGTCAGGGGTTCAAAAGCAAGTGCAAACATCAGAGGAGATAAAGGACAGCCCTGTCTAGTACCATTTGAGATGGAAAAGGGAAGGGATAAAAAGCCGTTACTAAAAATTCTATCTGTTGGACCTTGATAGAGAGCTAAAATGGAATGAAGAATATCACCCTGGAAGCCAAACTTTACTAGGACTTCTTTCATATATAGCCAGTGAAGCCTATCAAAGTCTTTTTCAGCATCTAAAGATAACAGAACCAGCTCTGTTGCGGAATCTTGTACAAAATCTATCACATTTAAAATGCATCTGGTGTTATCTGATGCCTTGCGACCAGGAATGGATCCCACTTGGTTCGGATGGATAAGCTGAGGAAGGAATGGGTTCAGCCTAGTGGCGATTAGTTTAGCGAAAATCTTTAAGTCTGTGTTAAGTAAGGCAATGGGTCTATAGTTTTTACAATCTGTGTGATCCTTGCCTGGCTTCGGGATCGTAATGATCTGTGCCTCCAACATTTCTGCTGGGAAGTTATCCCCGTTCATCACCTTATTATACAGAGCCGTGAGTAGTGGAGCCAGGATCTCTCTAAATGTGGTATAAAAGGAGTTGATGTATCCATCCTGTCCAGGGGCCTTAACCTTCGGCGGTGTCTTAATGACTAGTTTGATTTCCGGTTGTGAGCAGGGCTGCCAAGAGGAATTCAGGGCCCCGCTACAACAAATTCATGGGGCCCCCCTTATAGTTGAGTATGCTTAAAAATTTTGCACCGCCTTATGGCGGCGCAAAATTTTTCTGTGGTGTGGTTATGCATTTGGGGCGTGGCAAATGCGCCATTGGGGCGTGGCTAACACATCAAAATCACTAGGCTCTCAATTCGCCCGAGCATCACATATGTCCAAGCACTCCTGACTTTCAGGACATCTAGCACCACAGCGTAGTATAGAAAAAATGCAGTGTGTACACAAAGAGTTCAGTCTTGGCCTGCACCTTACATTGGGCACAACACTCACCAAAAATTGACATTGTCCCTACTAGAATAACAACATATCACATACTGTCCTGCTCTCTCCTACCTGTTCTTCTCACTTTCACCACATGTGGCTGCATGTTTCTTTAGTTGCGGCTTGTCTGGATCCTGGAATGCTGGGGGCCCTATTTGGAAAAAAATAGCTACATTTAGATAATTCCAAAAAACCCTGGTTAAATCAATACCATCCACAATTAATAATTAGGCCTTTCTCCAGCTCCAATATTACAATAATGTGCCCCTTCATCATCGCCATGCCTTATGATCACACTGCGCCCTCCATGCTGCTTTTGCCCCCTTCACCTGGCTCCCCTTCATCACACTATACTATGCTGCTCCCCCCCCTTTTTCAATCCCACTGTGCCATGCCTCCCCCCCTTTTTAACCACACTGTGCCATTCTGCCCCCCGTTTTTTAACCCCACTGTGCCATGCCCTCCCATTTTTTAACCCCACTGTGTCATGCCGCCCCCCGTTTTTAACCCCACTGTGCCATGCTGCCCCGTTTTTTAACCCCTCTGTGCCCCCTTCATTTTTTAACCCCTCTGTCATGCTGACCCCTCCCCATTTTTATCCTCTCTGTGCCCCCCTCGTTTTTTAACCCCTCTGTCATGCTGCCCCCCCCCCATTTTTTAACCCCTATGTGCCCCCCCTCGTTTTTTAACCCCTCTGTCATTCTGCCCCCCGTTTTTTAACCCCTCTGTGCCCCCTCATTTTTTAACCCCTCTGTCATGCTGCCCCCCATTTTTAACCCCTCTGTGCCCCCCTCATTTTTTAACCCCTCTGTCATGCTGCCCCCCCCCCATTTTTTAACCCCTCTGTGCCCCCCTCGTTTTCCTCCCTTCACTTACCTTTTCTTCTCTCTTCTTTCTTGGTCTTCTCTGCTGCTCTGCGCTCCATTGCTCTAGACTGACTGAATGCTGGGCGTGACATGATGACGTCACACCCGGCATTCAGACAGTCTGAATGGAGCACAGAGCAGCAGAGAGGAGGGACGCCGGCACCGCGATCACGTGAGTATGTTCTTTGTTTTGTTTTTTAACTACCCTGCTCCCCCCACCAACGACCGAGCCCACCCCCCCTCGCCGCAAAAAAAAAGAAAGAAAAAAAATTTGTTTTGTAAAAAATAAATAAAAAAAAATCAGCAGCGCAAGGGGCCGGGCCGGGCCCCCTGACATGCCCGGGCCCGGGTAATTAGTACCCACCCCCCTGACATGCCTGAACCCGGGTAATTAGTACCCACCCCCCCCCCCCCCTCTTGGCAGCCCTGGTTGTGAGAAGGGGATGTTAAGGGATGCCAGGTTATCAGCATCAAGAGTTGGAAGTTTAAGTCTCCCAATATAATTAGATGACCCTGCATTACTTTCAATACTTCCTCAAGCACTGTTTTAATAAAGGGTACCTGACAAGTATTAGGAGCATACAAAGAGACTATGGTCTCCTGTTTCTCGTCTAAGAGTCCTACTAGTAGTATAAGCCCAATTTATTTTCAACTTTAGTACTCCAACTGAAGAAGAGGGAAGGCTGAAAAATCTGTATAGGAGATTTTAAAGGAAAGGTTGGAGAGGTACACTGAGGACCACTAAAGTACAGTGTCCATTAGGCAAACGTAGATACTGGTCTGCAAAAGAATGGTTTACATTATAATATAAAATGTAGCGATAGGTCCTCAAGGGTTAATGGATTAATTAAGAATTAATATATTAATAATAATTAATTAATCATTAGTGAATAATGGCCATACAATTTAGCTGCAAAAAGATCATTAGAAACTGTGAGAACAGTTCTGTGGTAGCAAATGTGTAGGATCCAGATAGGTGGGGGTCCAACAGAATGTTAGTAGAGAGATAGTGGACCAGATGGGTATATACCAGACGTTCAAAGAGTTTTAATGCAAAATATGTTAGAAATAGAGTGATAACATGAGGGAGAGTATTGATGAAGATATACATTTTACAATGGGAGTAATTATTGCATGCTTTAAAGAAGTTGGAAAAATTCCTATTAGGAGAAGTGGTTACATTTTTCTGTTACATGAAGAATCAGAGTGACTGAATTTGAGGATACCACCCTTAGCTGGGATGGAAGTTACCCTCTGTGGGATTCAACTCACTCGGGTAGACCAGGATATATCCAAAATAAGACTTTATTACGACAGCACAACAAAACAAGACGTTCACAAGTTACAGGGTAAATGGTAGCATGTATCCTCCAGCAATATTACCACTACCGTTTAGCAAAACAGTTATGGTGTCTCCTAGCCTGGGTTACTAGCTCACACCAACCCTGTCCTGGTAGGGTTCCCTCCAGCGGCACCACAATGCCTAGCCCAGAGTCCTTTTCACTGATGTCTTTTACACCAGGATCCTCCAAACTAGACTCGCTCTCCTGGCATTCTCCTCACCCTATCTTATTTTCTGTATCCACAGGAAGTAGGGTCAAATGTCTCAAACCTCCCCTTTACAGAATGGGTCTCCCAGTCAACAATTTAGCTACTAGACATACTGTCCCTGTTACCTTGATTAGACAATAGAATGGCTTGACTCAATTAGCTGTTTTTGCTGGATACACTACACATGGGGTTACAATAGTACATCAAGGAATGACACTGCACGCTTACATGGAACAATAAGACTTTTGACATATTATATCAGCAGTGTTACACAATATAAGTCTGTGATACCTTTTGATACAATTACATTTATATTGATACATTTCCCCATGCTATTTCAACCAATATATTACCGTGGAGGCACATTGCATGTCATTAGAAGTTCTAACCTCATTACCTATCAGGTTACCTGTTGACCTAGCTAATTAACATGGGCTGCCAACTAGTTAACTCAGACATTGTTCTGATTACAAACCACATCTCAGCTGCACCCCATACAATAGACATTTGAGACAAATGGTAATTACATTAGCTAGCACAAGCAAAATGACTGCTGTTGTTCTGATATTTTCACACAGTATGGCAATATTGTTTATATTTATACTACATACAATATCGCAGGTAATAGTATGGGCAAAATGTATCTAATAACATGAAATAATAATACACATAATACACCAATACACTAATACACCAATGCTCTGGTGTATATACTTAGACTGAGCCAAGGATTAAAAAGTACCTTAAACCGTGAGAAACGGGTGATGAATACAAAGTTCTCAATCCAGTAGCAACCCGTTTCCTCACACTGAACAAGAGATGAAGGAAGGTGCAAAAATTAACAAAGCTCTGTATAGTGCTTCATGACTTGGCTTGGAAACCATGAGTTGGCTTAGTACTAATATTTAAACGTAATCAAGGCTAAATGCAGAAAATGATTTGTTTTTATAAACTGTGAAAATAACAGGAAACTTAGCACGTAAGTATTTTCTTCTTCAATAACTATTTT
Organism: Mixophyes fleayi; assembly: GCF_038048845.1. Lineage (NCBI taxonomy): Eukaryota > Metazoa > Chordata > Amphibia > Anura > Limnodynastidae > Mixophyes > Mixophyes fleayi. The sequence continues at coordinate 229,749,420 of NC_134404.1, read as the reverse complement.
TTTGTAAACTTAATATTTATTAAGGCACTGTGTAAAATGACAAAGATTGATATAATTGAACAGACGTATGAAGATAATTGTTCAGCAGATACATCATGCATTTTCATATGGGTGCTTTTTCTCAATGGCATATAATTAGACATGGCTTTCATAAGCATTCCCATGTGGCTGTGTGTGACTTTGTGGGATGTCCCTCCAGTCTAGTGACTCTTAATTAGAGATGAGTGCACTCGGATTTCCTGAATCCGAGCCCACCCGAACGTTGCCGATCCGAGTCGGATCCGGGTATTGGCGCCAAATGAAAAATTTAAACCGAGGCTCAGAGTCATAATCCCGCTGTCGGATCTCGCGATACTCGGAAACCTATAAATTTCCCGCTAGTCGCCGCCATCTTCACTCGGGCATTGATCAGGGTAGAGGGAGGGTGTGTTAGGTTCTGTTCTGGTAGATCTCGTGCTGTGCTGTTTAGTTCTGTGCTGTGCTGTGCTGTGCTGTGCTGTGTTCTGCAGTATCAGTCCAGTGGTGCTGTGTGCTGTGCTCTGTCAATTTTGAGTTCAGTGGTGCTGCTGGGTCCTGTGTGCTGTGTCCTGTTCAGTCCAGTGGTCCTGTGTCCCGAGCTCTGTGCTTCTAAGGGCATAGTTATTTCCCCAATATTCCCAAGTGTTTAAAAAATGAAAAAAAAGTTAATAAAAAAAATATACAAAAAACTAATTAAATTTTTTTTTAATTACAACAAAATTTGCCAAACCAATCCTGCAGTATAAGCCCATTGGTACTGCAATATTACCAAGTTCACACATTCAGCAGTAAAAGTCCAGTGGTACTGCTGCAATATTACAAAGTTCACACATTCTGCAGTATCAGTCCAGTGGTGCTGTGTGCTGTGCTCTGTCAATTTTGAGTTCAGTGGTGCTGCTGGGTCCTGTGTGCTGTGTCCTGTTCAGTCCAGTGGTCCTGTGTCCTGTGCTCTGTGCTTCTAAGGGCATAGTTATTTCCCCAATATTCCCAAGTGTTTAAAAAATTTAAAAAAAGTTATAAAAAAAAATAACAAAAAAATAATTTAATTTTTTTTTAATTACAACAAAATTTGCAAAACCAATCCTGCAGTATAAGCCCATTGGTACTGCAATATTACCAAGTTCACACATTCTGCAGTATCTTGTGCTACATATAATGGAGAGCAAAAATTTGGAGGATAAAGTAGGGAAAGATCAAGACCCACTTCCTCCTAATGCTGAAGCTGCTGCCACTAGTCATGACATAGATGATGAAATGCCATCAACGTCGTCTTCCAAGCCCGATCCCAATCTCCTAGTACAGGGCATGTAAAATCCAAAAAGCCCAAGTTCTCCAAAAAAAGCAAAAAGAGAAACTTAAAATCATCTGAGAAACGTAAAGTTGGCAATATGCCATTTACGACATGTAGTGGCAAGGAACGGCTTAGGCCCTGGCCCGGGTTCATGACTAGTGGTCCATCTTCACCCAAGGATCTTAGCCCTCCTCCTCCTCCCCCCCCTACAAAAAATTGAAGAGAGTTATGCTGTCAGCAACAAAACAGCAAACAACTCTGCCTTCTAAAGAGAAATTATCACAAATCCCCAAGGCGAGTCCAAGGGTGTTGGTGGTTGTCAAGCCTGACCTTCCCATCACTGTACGGGAAGAGGTGGCTCGGGAGGAGGCTATTGATGATGTAGCTGGCGCTCTGGAGGAACTTGATGATGAGGATGGTGATGTGGTTATTGTAAATGAGGCACCAGGAGGGGAAACAGCTGATGTCCATGGGATAAAAAAGCCCATCGTCATGCCTGGTCAGAAGACCAAAAAATGCACCTCTTCGGTCTGGAGTTATTTTTATCCGAATCCGGCCAACCAATGTATGGCCATATGTAGCTTATGTAAAGCTCAAATAAGCAGGGGTAAGGATCTTGCCCACCTAGGGACATCCTCCCTTATACGTCACCTGAATAACCTTCATAGTTCAGTGGTTAGTTCAGGAACTGGGGCTAGGACCGTCATCGGTACAGGGACACCTAAATCCCGTGGTCCAGTTGGATACACACCAGCAACACCCTCCTCGTCAACTTCCTCCATGCTCTCCATCAGATTCAGTCCTGCAGCCCAAGTCAGCAGCCAGACTGAGTCCTCTCCAATACGGGATTCATCCGAGGAATCCTGCAGCGGTACGCCTACTACTGCCACTGCTGCTGTTGCTGCTGTTAGTCAGTCATCTTCCCAGAGGGGAAGTCGTAAGACCGCTAAGTCTTTCACAAAAGTATTGACCGTCCAACAGTCGTTTGCCATGACCACAAAATACGATAGTAGTCACCCTATTGCAAAGCGTATAACTGCGGCTGTTACTGCAATGTTGGTGTTAGACGTGCGCCCGGTGTCCGCCATCAGTGGAGTGGGATTTAGAGGGTTGATGGAGGTATTGTGTCCCCGGTACCAAATCCCGTCGAGATTCCACTTCACTAGGCAGGCGATACCAAAAATGTACAGAGAAGTACGATCAAGTGTCCTCAGTGCTCTGAAAAATGTGGTTGTACCCAATGTCCACTTAACCACGGACATGTGGACAAGTGGTTCTGGGCAAACGAAGGACTATATGACTGTGACAGCCCACTGGGTAGATGCATCGCCTTCCGCAGCAACAGCAACAGCTGCATCAGTAGCAGCATCTACAAAATGGCTGCTCGTGCAAAGGCAGGCAACATTGTGTATTACAGGCTTTAATAAGAGGCACAACGCTGACAACATATTAGAGAAACTGAGGGAAATTATCTCCCAGTGGCTTACCCCACTTAGACTCTCATGGGGATTTGTGGTGTCAGACAATGCCAGTTACATTGTGCGGGCATTAAATATGGGCAATTTCCAGCACGTCCCATTCGGCCAGTGCCTACCGCAGACTAGAGGCACATCAAAAAAGCATGAACCTGCCCTGCCATCACCTCAAACAAGAGGTTGTGACGCGCTGGAACTCCACCCTCTATATGCTGCAGAGGATGTAGGAGCAGCAAAAGGCCATTCAGGCCTACACAGCCACCTACGATATAGGCAAAGGAGTGGGGATGCGCCTGAGTCAAGCGCAGTGGAGACTGGTTTCCGTGTTGTGCAAGGTTCTCCAGCCGTTTGAACTTGCCGCACGAGAAGTCAGTTCCGACACTGCCAGCTTGAGTCAGGTCATTCCCCTGATCAGGCTGTTGCAGAAGCAGCTGGAGAAAGTGAGTGAGGAGCTGGTAAACCATTGCGATTACACCAAGCATGTAGCTCTTGTGGATGTAGCCCTTCGTACGCTTTGCCAGGATCCGAGGGTGGTCACTCTTTTAAAGTCAGAGGAATACATTTTGGCCATCGTGCTCGATCCTTGGTTTAAAGCGTATGTTGTGTCTCTGTTTCCGGCGGACACAAGTCTACAGCGGTGCAAAGACCTTCTGGTCAGGAGATTGTCCTCTGAAGAGGACCGTGACATGCCAACAGCTCCACCCTCATTTTCTTCCACATCTATGGCTGCGAGGAAAAAGCTCAGTTTTCCTAAAAGAGCCTCTGGCGGGGATGCTGATAACATCTGGTCCGGACTGAAGGACCTGCCAACCATTGCAGACATGTCTACTGTCACTGCATTGGATGCTGTCACAATTGAAAAAATGGTGGAGGATTATTTTGCTGACACCATCCAAATAGACATGTCAGACATTCCATATTGTTACTGGCATGAAAAAAAGGCAGTTTGGAAGCCCCTGTACAAACTGGCTCTATTTTACCTGTGTTGTCCCCCCTCCAGTGTGTACTCGGAAAGAGTTTTTAGTGCAGCGGGAAACCTGGTCAGTGAGCGGCGAAGGAGGTTGCTTCCTCACAACGTTGAAAAAATGATGTTTATAAAAATGAATAATCAATTCCTCAATGAAGTACAGCACTGCCCTTCAGATAGTACAGAGGGACCTGTGGTTGTGGAGTCCAGCGGGGACGAATTGATAATGTGTGAGGAGGAGGAAGTACACACTGTAGGGAGAGAGGAATTAGAGGTTGAGGATGAGGACGACATCTTTCCTCAGTAGAGCCTGTTTAGTTTGTACAGGGAGAGATGAATTGTTTTTTTAGTGTGGGGGCCCAAACAAACCAATCATTTCAGCCACAGTTGTTTGGTAGGCCCTGTCGCTGTTAAAGTGTGCATGTCCTATTTCAACAACATTCCCAAGGACAATTCCATCTTGCAACTATTTTTTTGGCATTATGTGTCCATTCAACAGTCGTTTGCCATGTTCAAAAAGTAAAAGAAAATGTCAACAAATTTAAAAAATTTAATCAAAAGTTAAATGCCCTGTCATTATTTAAAACAAGAGGTATTGACGTGCTAGAATTAGTGTAGTGTTAATATGTTATAAACACTACACTTAGAACTTGGAGGAGGTATTGTGGCCCCGGTATCAAATTGGGTACCGGGGCCACCCCAATACGCAGTCCAGATACTTGTTTGGTGGAATTCTGACCAGTTGAGGGTGTAACTATTTATTATATTGTGGCCCCGGTATCACATTTAGTATCGGGGCCACTCCCCTACGCAGTCCAGGTACATTATTCGGTGCGATTCATACCAGTTGATGGTTTTCTTATTATATTGTGGTGACCACTCCTCTACGCAGTCCAGGTACATTTATTGGTGCGAATCATACAAGTTCAGGGTTTTTAAATTATATTGTGGTGACCACTCCTCTACGCAGTCCAGATACATTTATTGGTGCGAATCATACAAGTTCAGGGTTTTTAAATTATATTGTGGTGAACACTCCTCTACGCAGTCCAGATACATTTATTGGTGCGAATCATACAAGTTCAGGGTTTTTAAATTATATTGTGGTGACCACTCCTCTACGCAGTCCAGATACATTTATTGGTGCGAATCATACAAGTTCAGGGTTTTTAAATTATATTGTGGTGACCACTCCTCTACGCAGTCCAGATACATTTATTGGTGCAAATCATACAAGTTCAGGGTTTTTAAATTATATTGTAGTGACCACTCCTCTACGCAGTCCAGATACATTTATTGGTGCAAATCATACAAGTTCAGGGTTTTTAAATTATATTGTGGTGAACACTCCTCTACGCAGTCCAGATACATTTATTGGTGCGAATCATACAAGTTCAGGGTTTTTAAATTATATTGTGGTGACCACTCCTCTACGCAGTCCAGATACATTTATTGGTGCGAATCATACAAGTTCAGGGTTTTTAAATTATATTGTGGTGACCACTCCTCTACGCAGTCCAGGTACTTTTTTTGGTGCGATTAAGACCAGTTGATGGTTTTCTTATTATATTGTGGGGACCACTCCACTACGCAGTCCAGAAAGATACCGCGTTGCAACGTTTTGGACTAATAACTATATTGTGAGGTGTTCAGAATACACTGTAAATTAGTGGAAATGCTTGTTATTGAATGTTATTGAGGTTAATAATAGCGTAGTAGTGAAAATAAGCCAAAAAACTTGATTTTTGAACTTTTTATGCTTTTTTCAAAAAAAATCCGAATCCAGAACCTTAAATCCGAACCAAAACCTTTCGGCAGGTGTTTTGCGAAACAAATCCGAACCCAAAACATCACGAAAATCCGAATCCAAAACACGAGACACCAAAAGTCGCCGGTGCACATCCCTACTCTTAATACATCAAAAGAGGAGTGGTGTTCAGAGGTAAGAAGTTTATCAATGACTATAGGATGAGTATTATCATTTAGAGTTCAACTGGGTGGTCATTTTTGCTACTTATACCAAGTAGTATATTTAAAGCATTGCATAATTTGATTATTAGTCAGAAGTGGTAGGGAGTCAATGTAAGTCTTCCAGGTTTCAAATAATGTTTCCACTATTGCTTCTTTATCTAATGCAGTTATATAAACCAATTTGCAATAACTATTTTAATTTAAAACAATCTTAGAAGCCAAGGTGTAAGTCATAAGCTTTTCCTCTGGATCATAAACTTAAATTAATTATATCTGTCATGAAATCAATTATAAATCAACAAGAGGAATCTCAATTAGTTAAGCTGCTGCCAACAGTGACCAGATATAACTTGGCAGGTTTACTGAGCGACAGCATTCTGGGTTTGTGTTACTGTGCCAAAGGGAAACACAGAATGCGGCTCCACTGTGTAATATTTAGACACACAGTCATCTGTATGAGCAACCTTTAATCTGCTCACTCTGCAAAAAAAACTCCACAGTCTTAGGAAATACAATTATCTGGATCTTGTATGAGTAACAAAAACAAGTATAAAGAAATACTCAGCTTTGTTACCGTGACATTTTACTTATACTTAATCACTTAACTGACACTTTTTTTTTATCTACCATGTTTGCTTTATACATATGTCATGAGCACTAATATGTTGTGTATTATTACAGTCCAGCATATCAAGAATGTCAGTGAATATTTTTTTATACCTTTTATTTGTTTGTGTAAATCTACAATTTAGTTAAAATAAGTAAATGATGATCCAATGTTACATGAAGTAAAATTACAGTTTAGCCGTTCTAGCTTTTGACAGGGATTTTTGAGGCAAAATAAATAAATAAATTTTAATAACTTGCTGAAGGCTAAAGCTGTAGCTAATGTTGAGTATATTGGCTATAAATGCACACTAAGGGCCTGATTCATTAAGGAACTTAAATTAAGAAGTTTCTTATTTAAGTCTCCTGGATAAAACCATGTTACAATGCAAGGGGTGAAACTTAGTTTTCTGTTTTGCACATAAGTTAAATATTGACTGTTTTTTCATGTAGCACACAAATACTTGATAGCTTATTTGTACACTGAAATGTAAAGTTGATATGTGTGTGCTACATGAAAAAACAGTCAATATTTAACTTATGTGCAAAACAGAAAACTAATTTTCACCCCATACATTGTAACATGGTTTTGTCCAGGAGACTTAAATCAGAAGCTTCTTAATTTAAGTTCCTCAATGAATCAGGCCCTAAATGTGTGTTTGTGGACTTTCCATGCATCCACCCTTCCAATGAGTCACTACAGCTCCGGCCCAAACCATTCTAGTGCTCGGGGAACAGTCTCCTATCATATCACACCAAGAGCATGTCATCATGTCCTGATACAACATAGTCTTACAGTGTCCAGCAAAGTTACTCATCCGTCCTGCATGTCTGTGTGTTTTACACTGTCACACGATGGTGAGCACTCTGCTCACTATCTGTTGTGGAAGATAGATAGGAGGGCTGGACAGTAAAGCTGTGAACACACTTTTGCAATTATTATGTAGATCGCAGGAAAAAGAACCGTTTGGTCAGATATTACGCATAGTTGCCCACTCTCCTGGAATGTCCGGCAGGCTCCCGAATTTCTCAGGCTCCCGGGAGAGCAGGACAACCTCCCGCATCCTACTCACTTCGTTAGTGAAGTGGTTAGGGGAGGGCCGTATCGCTGCAATTCACAGGGTCGTGGTGTAAATTTATCAAATTCTGTTTTATTACAGCCTTATCTTTTTATACATATATATCACACACTATAGATTTGCACACTGAAGTTAAATTATATAACTTATTATGCATTCTTGTCAACTTGATCAAGCTGGCATCAGGGAGACCGGGGGAAGGTGGGTGTGTGAGAATTGCGTCATTGGCCCTGCCCCCTAAATTACATCACACAGTTTTAGCTATTTGCAGGTGAGGTGCTTATCAAATTATTATACTCTTTTCGAACAGAGAAAAGTCTCTAAATCCACATTTTTGATCTATATGATTTGACTGTAATTGAATGCTATATATGATTACACGATGACTGAATGATACACTATGATTGAATGGTATATATGATTTGACTATGTTTGAATGTTATAGATAAGTTTACTATGATTGAGTGGATTATATGATTTTATGATGGTTGCATTATATTGACAATTTAACTATTGAGCTGGCTACAGCCTATTAAAGTAATTTCATCGTTTTCCAATAAGAATTGTCTATGCAATTTGTGTGGTTCTAAAGCACAAGCAATTTATTTAGAAAAAGTATAACAGTTCAAATAAATAAGTACAGTACAGCCGATACATGATACATATGCTGCGCTCTGCTGCGTGGTGCTGCACTCTGCTGAATCCAGCTACAGTCCTTCAGTCCTGAAGACTGTGGTCATAGTGACTGACTAGCTGATTCCAGGGAGCAGTATATATACATTTGGTGTTACAGTAAATACAATACAGGTGACTTGGCAAGTTTCCATAGGTTCAGGCTTCAGGAAGGTTCAGTGTAATGCAGTCCATAGGTCAGTTTAAACAACCCCCTCCAAGGGTGGGGGTCAGCTCTCCAGATGATGAATACTAATGTTCCTGCCAAGAACTAGTTTAAACTGGTCTATTAGCATTACACAGACAATATCATTCTAATCATTTATTCCCTATCCTCCATAACTAGCATACGCAAGAAGCGAGCCTTTCGGCGAATGAACCGGATGTCTGCGAATAAATAGGGGATTAGAATGATATCAGACATTTCCTATGACCTGGACCTTAGATCTCACTAATGTGTACATATTACCTTATAATATATAATATATAACATGGTAGCCTAGTGGGTGGCACTTCTGCCTCACAGCACTGGGGTCTTGAGTTCAATTCCATGGCCTTATCTGTAAGGAGTTTGTATATTCTGTTTGCGTGGGTTTCCTCCGGCTGCTCCGGTTTCCTCCCACAGTCCAAAAAACATACTAGTAAGTTGATTGGCTGCTATCAAAATTGACCCTAGTCTCTCTCTCTCTTTCTTTGTCTGTCTGACTGTGTGTGTGTGTCTATGTTAGGGAATTTAGACTGTAAGCTCCAATGGGGCGGGGACTGATGTGAATGAGTTCTCTGTATAGCGCTGCAGAATTAGTGGCGCTATATAAATAACTGATGACGATGATGATGATAATGAACTATAAACCAAATAACATCTGCTCATAAACAACTGTGGATTGGAACTATTATAAATATGAAATATATATATATATAAGTGAATGTGTAAGCGTGAGTGTATGCGTGCGTGACTTATCGTGCGATTGCGCCATGACACATGGCGCACTGATCGCAATTGCACGGTAAAACAATATTAACCAATATACTTTCTTTCATCCAATTATACGACTTTGACAAGCCTTCCAGCAGTATTTTCTGATACAAATTAAAATAATTTTTTTCAAGTTGAACAATTTTTTTTCACATCACTGTGTTGAGAGATTCTTGCAGCTTTGAGATCTTTTCGGCCACACCTGTTGCAACCCCCTGAAGCCTGAGAACTTTTGATATTTGACCCCACCTTTTCTCCTTCCGAACTTTCATCTAAAATGACGATGAAATCTATTTAAAGAACAGAATCCAAATGCAGTTAACTTTAACAATTAAACGTGACACAACATATTTTTTGCCACACAACTGGACTACTACCATTAGCTCATCTTGGACATTGCTTGAAATGACTTTGTGCTGATGTCCCTCCTGGGCTTGTTCAGGTATGCTGTGGTTGTGGTCCATACCGTAGTGAAATATAGAGGTTATATATTGACATATAGGCACAGGGTACACAATATTACATTTTACTTCTTTATGATTGTAATTTACCTTATTTAGGTTCTTCTTTTATTTCCACATTGGCTATGGCTTCACTTTCCTTTTTCTGTTTTGATGTAGATAGTTGGTTACATATATTTCTTCCTAGAAATAGATGACACTGTTTAGTACTAATCATTATTGTCTTTGTTAATTATATCGTTAACAAGTTTCCTACGTTTTAATCCCAAATTTTCATACTCACTTTTTTCTTTAATGTTTGTTTGTATTTTCTTTAACTTCCCTTGTTCCTTGTTCTTCAAATCTAGCCATCGCTTCTGTATCTGGAACTGGCTTCTTTTTTCCCCCCAGTTTATATCCTAACATCTTAATCAATCTCTGCATTATAATTTCCTTTTTGAAATGTATTTTTCTGTAATTTTTTAAGAAATTGTGGTTATGTTTGTCCAGAACTCTGCCCATTATCTCCATCTCCCTCTGAGTCATTGCTTTGGCTCTTTTCACATCATCCACTGACATTCCTTCTTCTCCTTCCTCTTTCACTCACTTCCGTCACTATTTTTATCTTCCTCCATCTTGTCATGTACAGCTGCGACAGTCTGGCTTCTCTATGTCTGTTAGTTTTTATATTTATCAAACTAATTACACAGATTCTCTAACTCAATTAATTGCTATTATAGCAAGGAAAGTACTTTATTACATGTGACTGTGCTTATATATAAGTGGATGGAAATATTACAATATATTTTTTGTCTATTTTCAGAAATAAAATATGTGTATTTCTTTCACAAACCTTCATATATTGTACCTGGAGAGCTTGTATGATGGCCTCACAGGTCTCAAGTCTGATCAGAACCATAGCTAGAGGAGAAATAGCTTGCTGTACTTGAAATCAGCCAGTGTCCATCCAGTAGCCAAAAATCTCAGGGTAGCAACCAGATATGGGTCTCCTTAAATATGTGTCCTTCTTTTGTATAAGTAGGGTGACCAGTTGCAGCAGCTCCTGGAATGTAGGGTCCTTCATCTGCAGGAAATTTCTGGAGTTATCAGGATTAGTCTACCGTATCTCCTGTAGCAGTGGCACATATGAAAATAACTCTTCTCAGAAACCAGTCCTTGGTCCAAAAACTGCAATTTGTTTTTCTCCTCCTTTCCATTCTGTTTATTGTTTGCAGTGTTTTCTGGCTAGATTTTCTTTTAAATGCCAGGCTCATTATATAGCAATTAAACCTACCTTGTTAACAGTTCTGCAGGGAATTAACCAAACGCAAACTATACACAAAGCAATAAATTACGTTGATGTTATTTCCTCTTCCTGGATGTTTGTGTGCATGTTTACTAACATGTACTAACTCCCCTCTATCCTTAATCCGACACTAAGGTAACTAGATTTCATTCTAGTCAACTTGATCTAGTCAACTTGAATAATTTTGGTGCCCCATACAATAAGGCTCCCTGACTAGACCATTTCTTGGGCTGAAATAGAGTCTGTGTGCTCATTTACTGTGTTGGTAATAATATATGGTTAATAACGCAGGAAGGAGGAAGGCTTCAGCAGAAGAAGCATGCTGGAGACTATGCAGATAAATGAATGATAGAAGGAGACAAGACAATAGCCAATGTGTAGAATTCCATTTACTCTTAAATAAATCCATCTCTTATTATATGTGCCAATATTCAAGAGTGCAGGATCCCCCATATAAGGTAGAAGTAAAAAAATAAGCAAAAAATATTTTACAAAAAAAGATCATTATTCACTCTAGTTAGTATTCTGATAATCAATGATAATTATTTATTAGCAGTGCTTAAAGGTGCAAATATGCACTAAATGAAACATTTACTTTAATTGTCTTACTGGTGCCAGACAGATAAAAGCTAATTCCTGATTGGTTGATATGCATTACTGCACATTTTCACCTTTTGAGCAATGTTAGTTAGTAACCCTCGGTGTCAACCAATTCCTAAATTATTTTTTTACACTTTTTTAAAGGAACCAATCCCTTTAAGCATAAATCCAAGTCATTACCAGCAGCTCAAAGAGACTGATAACTTTTTTCGCTAGAGAATGTTTAGACAGTATCAGCCAAAACATTTAATCTACACTGCAGTAACCTGTGACATGTTTTGATATGGATGTTAAATGAAGGGTAATCCAGGTGATATGTTCAGTCTAAACAATACTACAAGATTCACATGACGATAAGCAAGTATATGAGATGTGAATACTGCCTATAAAGAGACACTCAAGGGAAGAAGCAATGTGAATGTTAGGCAGTAATAAAACAGATGATACTTATTCAGCTGTAAGAACAGACGTGGAATTCAAAAATCTCTCCTAAAAATGTCTAAAATATAAGGATGAGATAATTCTGCTTCCCTTTACTACTACAAGCTGGGGATGGGGGGGGGGGGGGGGTATCGGTAATCAGAGGGATTAATATTCAATACTCACCATTTTCAACTTTCTCCTGACGTTTTAGTGAGCAGATAGAATTCATACTCTTAGCTACTGATAAATCTTTTAATCATTTTTAAACATCTCAATTATATTATTATATGTTCATATTTCATGTTTAAATATTTGAGCTTATGCTCTGAATCTCTTTTACTATCATAAAATATATAAACATATCATATAATAAATACTACTATTTTTAATTTTAAGGCTTTTTTTTATGACTTTTGTTTCAACTTACATATAATCAACCTCCAGCACAGTCCTTTTTCATATATATGGCTTGCTGCAGGTAAGATTTCACCTGTATTAATGTTTCATATGTAGCAAAAGTTAAAAGAGGGACTGGTTCATGCTTTGTTTTAATACTTCAGGAAAATGTTTTATAGAGCAATGAATATTCTGTAACTAGCCCAACAAAGTCAAAGTGTATGCTATATGTCATGGGAATCATAGTTCACTAGTGCATAGTGTAGTGCAGTGGTTCTCAACTTTTTTCATTTTGAGGGCCCCTACTCTATTTCCAACATATACAAATCTGCTAATTATGCACTTAAACACACATATCCAATCACAAAACTAAATAGTTAAATATACATACTTGTAAGCATTTTACTCTAGCTATCATCTCTCTATGAGAGATGTCTTGTGACCAGCTTTTACTTAAACACACTCCCCTTATTCTCTTTCAATCAATTCCCATCCCTATTTTCCCCACACATGCACAGCCAGTCACTTCTTTTGATGCAGGAAATCCTGGATGAGCCGGAGTTGAGTTTTTTTTTTCATAGTCAAATATCGCTTAAAACTGACAGGATGGAGCACCCTCAGAGCTCATCAATTAAATGAGATTATCTACATATATATATTTGTAATAGTAGCTGTGAAAATATAATACTATAATGTTTACTTCAATTAAAAACACAATACTAGGTTATGCTGATTATTTATAGCACTGAATACAGTTCCATCCTACAACAAGTGGATTCAAATATATTGTAATGTCGTTTTGTAGGACACACAGAGCCATGAATAGTAGCATGGGGCCAATAAGGTTATGTTACGAGCCAATTTACTCTGCCGCAGTGACATTTTAGAAGTGTAACAGTATTTCTGGCAGAAATTCAAAGTTTCTGCAGCAACCAAATACTAGCAGGTGTCTCTTTCAACACCATTCAAAAAGTAATTGCAAAAAGCAAATGAATACATTTCACAGCTCCTACAGTGAAACCGAAGCACTTCAATGATTTTTCCATATGTGCTATCTTTTAAAGAGAGTTCTCAATTACTAAATATATATTTACAATCCTTTGCTGTGATTTGTGACATTACAGTAGGGAAATATTTTGTGCATGTTGAAATGATTCCAACATGTATTGCTTCTGACTGCCACAATAGCCTGCTACCAGAAGTCAAAAGAAACCATGATACTGGTGTCTGAATTTAGTGTGGTTACATTTACTGTTAAAAACTGTTAGAGTGATTTATGTTTCTCTTCTGCTGACAGTGGAGCTCAATGATGCAGAAGTGGAAAAACATTGCAAACGCAGTAATGTTTGTGAATATTAAATTAAAATAATATATAAACTTATTGAGCCTCATTCATCTTGGAAGGCAATGTGAATGCAACTTTGTTTAAAAAAAAACCTGCATGTACGTCCTCCCGAATTCAAGCACGAGCAGACTGCAGGATAGGCACATACATATGTGTAATATAAGGTCCCATGAGAACACATGACAAAAAGAAAATTATCTTAAATAAATTAACAATTAGAACAATACTCAATCATTAATAGGAATATATTTTAAAGAAAAAAGTTCTTATTGTTTTTTACATGAATTACATAAATCAGGATGCATACTGTATATAAAATGCATTTTCTTTAGCTTCCCTAACTTGGAAATATAGGTTCTGGCATGCATATGTGTCAGTCATCAATATCAGTTGGCGCTTACACCTGCCCTGTAGCTGGTGCAACTGATACAGCTAAAATATACATTCCTAAGAGTTGCCCAGAGCTTGAATCGGACGAACGTGTGTTCGACCTTGGCACAACCTTACTGTAAATTGTCTACATGCGTCCGTCCCTTTCTTCCCCTGTTCCGTTCTTCCACTCGTAGGCAGTCGGAAGTGTTATTTCCGTCCAGACATGAAATGCGTGCTACTTTGTTCACTGATGTAAGGTTTGTTTCTGAGCATGTGCAGAGCAGTTTTAATGCAAGATACACGACTTCAAACACAGAAGTGAAGCGCTCATCGACTTCAGAAGTGTATGTGTTCAGATTTTTGGAATTAATGCATGTGTCGAAAGCAAGCCAGAGATTGTTATGTTCGCAATGATCATATCAGGATTGGGTGTGGTGAAGTAAAGAAAATATATATGAGAAATCGTTACTTCTGAGATGATATGTGTTACTTACATATATACTATAGATTTAACTGAAAACAGAGTCTTGGATAAGTAAAATATATACCAATAAAACACCTATTTATTAGAATAAAATCTATCCAGGACTAAAGAGGATAATAAGTTGATACTAGATAGTCATTTTAGCTAAAAGCGTCCAAAACTTCGGATCATTATGCTAACCTCAGCATATAAAAATAAAACAATTGATTTCCAGAAAATAAAAATACAATAGCGTTAAGACCATATAAAACTAGGGATGTGCACCGGCCACTTTTCGCGTTTTGGGTTTTTTTAGGTTCTGATTACCTTCAGCTTTTGGGTTCTAATGGGCTTTGCCAAAACATCCCCCTCAAGGTTTTGGGTTTTGGGTTCTGATTTTTTTTTTAAAAAGCATAAAAACTGCTAATCCAGATTTTTTATTTTTTTTCGCTATTATTAACCTCAATAGCATTCATTTCCACTCATTTCCAGTCTATTCTGAACACTGAACACCTCACAATATTGTTTTTAGGCCAAAAGGTTGCACCGAGGTAGCTGGATGACTAAGCTAAGCGACACAAGTGGGCGGCACAAACACGTGGCCCATCTAGGAGTGGCCACAAAGAGCATATAATGCCAAAAAAAGAGGTGCAAGATGGAATTGTCCTTGGGCCCTCCCACCCACCCTTATGTTGGGGAAATAGGACATGCACACTTTAACAAACCAATTATTTTAGCGACAGGGCATACAAAACTGTGGCTGAAATGATTGGTTCGTTTGGACCCCCACAAAACGAGCTGGCAAAGAAAAAAAAGAGGTGCAAGATGGAATTGTCCTTGGGCACTCCCACCCACCCTTATGTTGCGGAAAAAGGACATGCACACTTTAACAAACCAATCATTTCAGCGACAGGGCCTACCAAACTACTGTGGCTGAAATGATTGGTTTGTTTGGGTCCGTACACAAAAGAAGCAATTCATCTCTCCCTGTACAAAGTAAACTGGCTCTACTGAGGCAAGATGTCGTCCTCATCCTCATCCTCTGATTTCTCATCCCCTTCAGTGTGTACTTCCTCATCCTCACACATCCCGGGTATCGCCTGCCTAGTGAAGTGGAATCTAGACGGGATTTGGTACCGGGGACACAATACCTCCATCAACCGTCTAAATCCCACTTCACTGATGGCGGACACCGGACGCACGTCTAACACCAACATAGCTGTCAAGGACGCAGTTATCCGCTTTGCCATAGGATGACTGCTGTCGTACTTCGCCCTCATGGCAAACAACTGTTGTACGGTCAATTGCTTAGTGAAAGACGTAACGGTCTTACGACTTCCCCTCTGGGAAGATGACCGACTCCCAGCAGCAACAGCAGCAGCGGCAGTAGTAGGCGTAGCGCTGCAGGATTCTCCGGAAGAATCCCGGATTGAAGAGGACTCAGTCATGACGGTGACATGGCCTGCAGTACTACCTCCGATCCGACAAGGAGGGTGTTGCTGGTGTGGATACAACAGGACCAAGGGATTTAGGTGTCCCTGGACTGCTGACGGTCCTAACCACAGTTTCTGAACTAAACACAGAATTATGAAGGGTCTTCAGGTGACGTATAAGGGAGGATGTCTCTAGGTGGCCAAGATCCTTACCCCTGCTTATTGCAGCTTTACATAAGCTACATATGGCCATACATTGGTTGTCCGGATTGGGATAGAAATAATTCCAGACCGAAGAGGTGGATTTATTGGTCTTCTGCCCAGGCATGACGATGGGCTTTTTCATCCCATGGACAACAACTGTTTCCCCCCCTGGTGTCTCATTTAAGCAAACCACATCAGCATCCTCCTCGTCAACTTCCTCCTCAGCGCCAGCTACATCAATATCCTCCTCCTGGTGTACAACATTGACACCTTCATTATCAAAATCTGGAACTGCACTGTGGGTGATCCTTCCAGCATATGCAGAGGGCATGCTGCAAATGGTGGAAGGAGCCACCTCTTCCCGTACAGTGATGGGAAGGTCAGGCATCGCAACCACCAACACCCTCGGACTCTCCTTGGGGATTTGTGATGCCATGTCTTTAGAAGGCAGAGTTGTTTGCTGTGTTTTTGATGACAGCTTAACTCTCCTAAATTTTCTAGAGGGGGGGGGAGGAGGATCATTGTGTGAAGCTGAACCACTAGTCATGAACACGGGCCAGGGCCTAAGCCGTTCCTTGCCACTCTGTGTCGTAAATGGCATATCGGCAAGTTTACGTTTCTCCTCAGATGATTTTAATTTCTTTTTTTTGATCATTTTAGTGAACTTTGGCTTTTTGGATTTTACATGCCCTCTACTATGACATTGGGCATCGGCCTTGGCAAACGACGTTGATGGCATTTCATCGTCTATGTCATGATTAGTGGCAGCAGCTTCAGCATTAGGAGGAAGTGGTTCTTGATCTTTCCCTACTTTATCTTCCAAATTTTTGTTCTCCATTATATGTAGCACAAAAGAGCGTACCCCTAAACCACACACACTTGGCAAAGCCTTTAAAAATTATATGCGGCACAGGAGAGTACCACTGGACTGGAGTTATACGGCTGTACTACTGGACTTATACGGCAGGATCAGTGGACTTATACGGCAGTACCACTGGACTTATACGGCAGTACCACTGGACTTATGCAGTACAGGACACCACCTCTGGACTTTTGCAGCACAGGACAGCACCATTGGATTTATATGGCTGTACCACTGGACTGGACTTATATGGCAGTACCACTGGACTGGACTTAAGCAGCACAGGACAGCACCAATGGATTTAAATGGCTGTACCACTGGACTGGACACAGGACAGCACCACTGAACTGGACTTATATGGCAGTGCCACTGGACTGGACTTAAGCAGCACAGGACAACACAGGACAGCACTACTGGAATTATGGCAGCACCACCACTGGACTCAGAGCCAGATTTAGACCTCATGGGGCCCTAGGCAAGATACTGGTGTGGGGCCCCCTTCCTGAAAAAATCCATAGCACTATAGTTTTTAGCATAACATATACCTCTATTCAGGGGCTGGTTGGCAGACTTTAGCCCGAGGGGACAAGCATATAGCACTGGCCCATAAGTAGAGGCCCATTTTTAAAGGTTGGTCTCACCGTCGGTCCTGGGAGGGCCCTCTGGGGACCACTGGGCCCTAGGCAATTGCCTAGGTTGCCTAGTGGTAAATCCGGCCCTGACTGGACTGAACAGGACAGAGCACAGGACAGCACCACTGGACTGAGCAGGACAGAGCACAGGACAGCACCACTGGACTGAGCAGGACAGAGCACCGGACAGCACCACTGGACTGAGCAGGACCGAGGACACCACCACACACCCTCCCTCTTCCCTCTCCAATGCCCGAGTAAAGATGGCGGCAGGAAGCAGGGAATAATATGAATCCGGATCTCGCGAGATCCGACGGCGGGATGATGACGTTTTGCCTCGTTCTGAGTTTTGCGTCGGGCGGGCTCGGATCGGCACTGTTCCGGGGTGTCTGGATTTCAAAAATCCGAACCCGCTCACCCCTATATAAGACATATAAAAACATGCAAAACCAGTGCCCTATTGGTTAGCTCCTGATTACAGTAGTCCTAAATGTCCCAAATATTGCAATTATGCTCAATGACAGTACCAGTCCATACCAGCTGTGATCAGCATATGTATGAGGATACAGTAAAGTGCAAGTGTTCGTTTGTCACACGTGGCTTTTATCTCATACCTCCACAGCAGGGAGAGAATTGTACATGGAGAAAATCAGAAAACATTTGCTGCCAGCCAGCAGTATTGCTTGCTGTTAGCCGCGGTGATTCCGGACAGGGTACCCAGTACAGTACAGTACCCAGTAAGAGCAGCGAGTAGGAGTTGTGTCCAGTGAAATGGCATGTGTTCCGCTGTGGAAGGAATGCGTTATACAGAGTTAAGGAGCACAGTTATTATTATTATTATTATTTTTTTAAGATACAGGACTTGCTTCTAAAGATGAATCAGGCCCGTCATGTATATAAAAATATACATGAGCTACACTATTGGAGATGATATATAGGGAAAATTATATAGCTGAAAAGAACTTCAGATATTTGTATGTGGCTCTGGGTTTGGACCCCCCCCCCCCCTGTTTGCTTTCAACACTCAAATTAGTCTCTCAGTAACATATTCCAGTTCTAGCACTGTGCCAATGACCAGCGTGTTTTGGCTACCAGGAACCTAACCAGGGCCTGATCAACCACTAGGCTAACCAGGCTGCAGCCTGCGGCGCTGGGTCCCGGGGGGGGGTATTTTTTTTTTTCTTCATTCATTTTTTTTTTCTGGGTGGGGGAGGGGGGGTCGCCATGGGGGGGGGGGGGGGGGGTCGCCGCGGGGGGGTGGAGGGCTCGACGATCAAAAGCATTGGTGGTCAGTGGTTAGCAACACACAGCCAATCGCCAGGCTGCCTGTTGCTGTGCAGCAGAAAGGAAGCAGGACGTCTTCACTTCCTATCTGCTGATCTGAGGTGAGGAGCGACGCTGGCACAACTACAGGTAAGTGAAGGGGGGAACTGCCCTGCATATCTAAAGGGAGGGGGGGAACTGCCCTGCATATCTATAGGGAGGGGGGGAACTGCCCTGCATATCTAAAGGGAGGGGGGGAACTGCCCTGCATATCTATAGGGAGGGAGGGGGGAACTGCCCTGCATATCTATAGGGAGGGGGGGAACTGCCCTGCATATATATAGGGAGGGGGGGGGAACTGCCCTGCATATCTATAGGGAGGGGGAGAACTGCCCTGCATATCTATAGGGAGGGGGAACTGCCCTGCATATCTATAGGAAGGGGGGGAGGGAACTACCCTGCATATCTATAGGGAGGGGGAGAACTACCCTGCATATCTATAGGGAGGGGGGGATCTACACTGCATATCTATAGAGAGGGGGGAGGGGGAACTACCCTGCATATCTATAGGGAGGGGGGGGACTATCCTGCATATATATAGGGAGGGAGAGGGGGGACTGTCATGCATATGTATAGGGAGGGAGAGGGGGACTGTCATACAAATCTATAGGGTGGGAGGGGGGGTGCTGCCATGAAAATCTATAGGGAGGGAGAGAGGTTGATATGTATGAAAGAGGGCAGAGGAGGGGGCTGATATATGTGACTGGGGGAGTTTTGATGTGACGGGGGGGGATAGCTACAGAGTGGAGGTAAGGAAAATAGCTGCAAGGGGGATGGATGCAGGGTGGGAGGTAAAGAAAATGGCTGCAGCAGGGGTTAAGGAAAATGGCTGTGGAGGGGGGGGGGGTTGTGGTTAAGGAAAATGGCTGCAGGGGGTATTTAAAAAATAGAGCAGTTTTGGGGGGCAGAATCTCATGATTGTGTGGTGGTCACATGGGTGGTCTCAGCAATCACTAGAATACTAAAAATTAGTGAGCTGGGGCTGGTAGAGGTTTGTATTTGATTGACAACAAATATTCAGATATTGCTTATATATGCCTGTCCAATGGGGTACTTTTAGCTGGCCATAATGGATCGTTTTGTTTAAACTAAAGGGCCTAATCATTCAGGGTTTGCATTATAATACATTTTTGCATTTTCAAAACAGGACGCCAACTTTCCAGAAGCCAGCGAGAGGATAACAAAGTTGCAAGAGAGAAGAGCAAGAACAGGTAAGAGACAATGGCACAATCTGTCTAAATTTGAATGCTGGAGAATACACCTGAACATTCATATTCAGGAGTGTTCCTTTACACCTATATATTCGGAGGAGGGGGGGGGGGGGCGCTGCGGCCGTATTAGCCTAGGGCGGCCAGAACCCTTAATCAGGCCCTGAACCTAACTATTCCGTATATAGAGTTCTACTAGCTGTTGGGGGTTATGACATGTCAGAGTTCTTACAGTTCTCTGCATCTCTACATACTGTATTTAGATTACATTTACTGTGTTAGTGATTGCTATAGTTGCAATATAGCTTCAAGAATGTGGTGGTGCCCATGTTTCCCTGGGGAAAGTCATTGTAAAACTTCTTTCCCTGGGACAAATTAATCCCCTTTGAAGTGTGTAGCCACTAGGATCTGTATACTGGCCACTGACTAGTGACTGTAGAGTTGATGGCTGCATTTGCCATAACTAATTCATAGTTGCAGAGTAATGTGTCACTATGAATGATAAGGTAAGAATGTTCCTGTCATTTAGGTGTCATATGGGGTAATTTAGAGTTTTGAATAACCCTGGGTAGCCCTACAAATTGCAGATTATTACTATTATTATCATTACCTCTATAGTACTATTATATCTTATACCTCTATATATACTATTTTTATCATTACCTCTATAGTGCCACAGTATTACACAGCAGATCTCTGCAATATATGGCTTGCAACTGGGGAGACGATTTGGGCAATATATGTATGGCAACTGGGGTGTGATATTTCTGTAATATATGTATGGCAACTGGGGTGTGATATTTGTGCAATATATGTATGGCAATTGGGGTGTGATATTTGTGCAATATATGTCTGGCAATTGGAGTGTGATATTTATGCAGTATATGTCTGGCAATGGGGGGTATCAATGTGTTTTGTATGGTTGGCATTGGGGGTATCTATGTGCAATATATGACTGACAATAGGTGTATCTCTGTACAATATGCAGATATGCAGCTGCAATCATGGATTTCTATATTTAATGTATAGCTGTCAATACTGGGATGTACTATGCACACATTGAATAGAGAATGAGTCCTAGCCTAGGAATATAGCTATGAAAGTATGTTCGTATTAACATACCATTATGCTATAATAAATTTACTTTAAAAAAAAAAAATCATGGGCTGAAAAGCTCCTTTTACATGGCCATGAACCTGTGACATGTGTTAATATTTGATTCTTCAGTGGGCGTATTTTGCACATTTTTGGAGAATCATGAACTTTTTAGAATGAATTTGCAGTCTTAAGTTTGCCCGAATTGCAGAACCTGTTGAATCGACTCGCCCTTCTCTACATGTCTGCACTCAAAATGTTGCAGACCCTTTTAAAAGGTATGTGGAAGTTAGAAGGACAACCTATTTGGTTCTAGTCACATAAAGCTTTGTATTAACCACAAAATATTACACAATGTGTTCTACACAGGATGTGATCTGTATTTCAATGTGTGTTTGTGAATTAGAGACCAAAGTTTCAACTTTGACATTTTCACAGACTCCAGAGATATTGTATATAAAGGATGCGTCATACTGTAGTCTGAATAGAATTTTTACTCTCTGCTAGCAGCTTACTATGCTTAAAGCAAGCATAATTTTAATATTTGACAATAACATCAACAAAGATAAACATTGTCCTAAAATGTAATACAAAAATTGAGTTTGGACTGTAGAATAGCCTATACCACATAAAATAGTTACAATATCATCTTAGAACATTTATTAAAAATAGGGATGCACCAAATAGATTTTTTATTTTTATAAACATATTTTCTTTATAATATATTTATCTTTTTCATAAAGATGCTATAAAATATAGAATACAAAATCTGAACTTGTCTGTATTAAAACTTAGCAGAAGTACTGAAATTATAAAACTAAAAAATAAGTAGTTAATAACTAAATTAAAATAATTTTAAAAAAAAAAGTAACCAAGAAGAATACAGCTTAATCATGATTATGGATTAGTTGGCAAAATCTTAAGGATTCAGCAAATCCAAAATCTTATATAAAATCTAAATCATCTGTAAAACATTTTATCCATCACTACTTAAAACTATAAATAAATAGCTACTTTTCTAAACAAATTATAGGGGCCTGATTCATAAAGGCAAGCACACTGAGCGCAACGTTTGTTTATTTTAAAGCACATTAATCGGCTAAGCTTACTCCCGAATTCAAGGAACAGATCTGAAGACACATGTGCTAATGAATTCGGGTGTAGGTCAGCTGTGCTCTACTCCACAAGACACGTCCAATGCCTAAGTGGAATCTCCATTTGCAAAAGAATGCACAGAAAAAAAACAACACATGTTAGAGCATGCATACTAGACTGTCATCAATAGTAATGAGGTCTTAAACTAGCCCTGTAGCTGGAAAAAGAGATACGGCAGAAAGACAAGTAACTTCGAGATGCCCAAAGCTTGAATCGGACATTGCTGCGTGTGCTTAAGCTTGGCATTAGTGTACATTGACTACGGGGGAATGCCCTTTCCCCACCCATTTTCCCTCCCAGAAATTGTAGGTTGTAATAAGTGTCCTTTGCATATGAAGCTGAATTGAACATTGCAGCATTTAGTTGCGTATGGTCCGGTTGTGTATATAATCCGCAGATTAAATTTACAGATTATACGCACAAAATCGGCATTTACGTTCCTTGATAAAACACACCCTAGATGTGTAGTTGTTGGATACTAGAAGATACTAGTTTTAGCTAGCTGCTAAAACTAAACAATGTCCTGTGTTTTGTCACCTCTCAGTTGTTATTGTTGATTTACTCTGGGAAAATAAGATGTGAAAAACTGGCAGTTGAAGTTTGCACCAGATTAAAGTTGTTGCACATCAGATTTCGTACCTATGCGAGATGAGCTTGGGGAAGATGGAAGGCCAGCCACGTTCTGAAGGATTGTCTATCTCCCTAATGCTCGTGGTCCCTAAAAAAGTGCCTAGGAAGTTCGGGCTGATCCATCATCTGTCATTTCCATAGGGTACCTTGGTGAAACTTTAGATTAGCATGGACATATGATCAGTGTTGTAAACCTCATCTGATTTGGCCATTCGGTCGCTTAAGTATTTGGAACAGAGGGATTCTACCAAATAGAGCTTGAGTCTCAATTGCTCATAGTTCACCCAGAAGGTTCCACATGTTAGGATGAATACAGAAGGAAAAGATCTATGTAGACAAATGTTTACACATTAATAGTTTATGCTTAATATTATGTGCCTTCATTGAAGAACTCAGATGCATATAAAATTGGATTCACAGGGAGGAAACAAGAACCAAGTTATTCACTATCTAGATATTTTATATATTTTGGTTGCACAGTGTACATACAGAGTGTAAGATTTCTTTGTACCAGTTGAAATCATCCCTAGGATCATTGTCACAAACTTTTGTGACAATGATCATCGCTATGGGACTGATCTTTTGTTGTTAGAAGGCTAATAAAATTTAGAATTTGGTATTTAGTTTTACTCTGTTTAAAGAGAAACATTTCTCTTATACTAAGCATGTGCCAGGGGTTGAGTATGAGATGTGGATGCTTTATGTTGATTCCAGACTGACATTTTCCATCGACTGGAGATTGAGGTTGACAAAAATGTCTGTAAGTAGCTGGGTTGTCAGGATTCCCAATATGAAGACCATGGAGAATAATGTGAATGACACAAAGTGGTTTCATTTTAAACACAGGTTACACAGGTTAAACTGAGATATAGTAATGGTAATGTAGCTACCATAGAAACAATTGAAACAGGATACTAGGATGACCAGGTTAGCTGAGGAACAGGAGCACTGGATACCTGGCACAACAGGTTATCTGCAAATACAGGTTTGTCAGAGTAAGCAGCTTTAGCTGGGAAACTGGAGATGCTGGATATCAGGCACAATAGGATGACTGCAAGTTGAGGTTGTAGCGGAGGAGCTGGAGACCAGGCACAACAACTTTACTCTCTAGCACAATACTCTTGGTTACATAAGCAGTAGGCTTGGCACAAGAGATGACATTCTTGCTTTGTGATACTAGAAAATGCAGTCTCAAACCTCACATCCAGCAGCAGCAGCACTGTGCGCGCTGTCCGGCAGATGGAGCATCAGTGACTGCCGCCTATGCGAGTAATCACATGGGAAGGCATCACGTGACAGGTGCCGTCTCATGTGATTGCTCGTGTAGGCGGCAGTCACTGATGCTCCGTCCGCCAAGCAGCGAGCAGAGTGCTGCTGCTTGACGGGCATGCGGACCGGCCCATCTGGCCATCGGCCCTTCTGGCATTTGCCAGAAGTGCCAGATGGCCAGTCCGGCCCTGCCCCTTCCTTACACCCCAGGTGTATCTAACCCTCACAGTATGTTATGCTATTTAACACCCTGATCCCACACTTGAACGGAAAGCACAAGGGAGAGGACAGGAAACAAGAGCCTACCTTTAATGGGGGCCTGACAGAACTATAATGGGGGCCTTATGCCCAAACCGATGCCGCAGGCCTAATGCCTGAATGCTGCAGGGTCCTGGTGCCCGAAACTATCACTCTGGTGCCACAGGCCTAATGCCTGATGAAAGAAAGAAAGAAAGACTTTATCAAAGGGATATGTTAAGAAAGCGGGTGAGGGCCTGGGAGAGGAGTTGCCCAATAGGGAAACTATCACTCTGGTGCCACAGACCTAATGCCTGATGAAAGAATGAAAGAAAGACTTTATCAAAGGGATATGTTAAGAAAGCGGGTGAGGGCCTGGGAGAGGAGTTACCCAATAGGGCTCTACCTTCCACTGATGTCTTCAGGGGTCTTCTCCAGGAGTCCCCCCACCTGCCGCCCTCCTCAAGGCTCTGCCACTGTCTTCCGTGCTTGACCATGGCACGTCTTCAGGAGGCAGAGTCGCTCTCAGCCCTGCCTAAGTTTCCATCCGCCGGCTTTTGTCTTCTTTGCTGTCTTTCTTCTTCTTTCTCTCATCTTCGGATCTGCAACGTCTGTTCTCCTCAACTTCCGCCGCTGTCTGGCTAAAATGGTGCCAGCGCCGGCATCTTAAATAGACGCCGGCGCGCCAACGCCAAATGACGTAACTGCGTCATTGCGTGATGCTGCAGCGAGCCCTGATTGGCTTGCCGGAGCAGAAAATTTCAATTGACCGCACAGGGAGCCCTGATTGGCTCCCCGTCCCGGTCGCTCCTGATGGCGCCGCCGGACACACCAGCTGAGCACTAAGAAACCCCCTGGATGCTTCGCAATCAGGTAAGTCCCTCACATGGATGTCCTTACTTGCTGCCCACTCTGACCTTTGGCTTGTCATATTGGATCTTCTTGCATGCTGTCTGCCCTGACTATTGTCATGTTTATTCTTTTGTCTAATATCAGTCTGTTCGGTTCCTTGTCTACCATAGTCCATGTGTGTATTCTAAGTCTCCATACCTCTTTCGGTACCTGACACTCAAGAAACTACCCTACTACTCTGAGCTTAAGTCCTGGGGCATCTGAGTACCTGGAGTATATTGCACTCAGGGCCTGATCAACCAATAGGCTGATCAGGCTGCAGCCTAGGGTGCTGAGATCTGGTCGGTGCTGCAGCAGCAACATTTAAGATTTTTTTTTACATTATTAATATTATTATTATTACAATTATTATTATTGAGTCTGCGCACCTGTAGTCTCCCCTTGTCATGACTCCACTCTGGCGTTCCCTCCCCCCTCTTCTCCTTTTCTCTTCTACTCCTCTTCTCCCCCCCCTCCCCCCACCTCCCTCCTCACTGGCTATCGGGCGTGATGTCATAATAACGTCCCGATGATGTCAGTGAGGAGCTGCGGTGAGAGGAATTGACTGATGACTGAAGAGAAGACGCCAGAAGCCACGTAAGTAAAGATTTGTGTTTGTGCAGAATGGGGACAGCGTGCAGAAGGGGAGAGAGTGTGGTGAGCGGGACAGAGGGTCTGCTGAGCTGGACAGAGGGTGTGCTGAGTGGGGAAGAGGGTGTGCTGAGCGAGACAAAGGGTGTGCTGAGCTGCACAGGGAGTGTGTTGAGCGGGGACAGAGGGTGTGCTGAAGTGGGGCAGAGTGTAATGTGCAAGAAAGAGCTCAAACTGTGTGCCATCATTGGGATAGATGTGGATTCAGCGAAGTAGCATCTTTCAGAGGCCATAGAGTTTTAGAATTAGAAAGTCCCTCAACAGGCTGCAATAACATTCCATCTGTGAGAAAGCTGGAAAACTGACATCACTTGTATAGAACAGTTATTATGTCACTTGTCTCTATTCCCCCATTTGTAGGACTGTAAGAGCACCAGCACAGCCTCTAACAGGGATTTACTAATTCTGAATGTATGTCCCCACTTGTCAGAGTTCCTGCCGTTTAAAGTTTCATGCTTGTCAGACTATTAATTGACAAATCATCTAAATCAGAAATCTATGGTATGCTAAAATAATACAGTATTTACAAGTGCTCAAGGATATTGATTTCAGATTGACAGCAATGTGACTAAAGCAATGGCTGTAACATCCAACCACCCTTCTCTCCTTATTGACTTTGATATCAATAGCTGAATGACCTACATGCTATCTTGTGACTTCAAGCACTTATTTTTGCATAGATCTACCCACTGGACTTAACGCTGGTTAACAGACATTTATGCATAAATTCTTTTCACTAATGGTATAAATTGGCAAGTGTAAGGTATGTAGTGGGAGCTAAGGTGTATTATAATTTGGCTGGGGGGGGTAGGTGTTGAAATAACTTGTGAAGTGGGTGATAAAATTGAGTCATGAATTGGCCGCTGCGGTGTGATGAAATGGTGGAGGAGTCCTGAACTGGCCACTTATGGGGGGGGGGGGGCATTATCTCTGCATTGTATGGCAATCATGAGGATGCTCTTAAAAGAGCCTAACCATTGAGGGTTTGTAATGTATACACATTTTCAAAACTGGACCCCAACATTCCAGAAGACAGCTTAACGAAAACAAAACTGCTGTAATACCCTGCAAGTCATAGGTATATTCCTGTATGCACTCATTCAGAAAACTATAGTTCCCCAGAGTGCCTCTGGGAAGTTAAATGAAAATTGTGTCGGCCATTTTTAGGTGGACAAACTGCAAACTACAGCCCAGGCTGCTTTTTAGACCTCAAGAATGTACTATAAGGCTTCAGGGAGATTCTTGATAAAAGGGGAGGAGACAAATACGGACTGGCTAGAGAGAGGTGAGATGTGTGGCTGCTGGCTGAAATAATGGAGGATCTTCCAATAGAGAGCCACTGAATGTATGGCTGAATTGTTGTCCTGAGGGATGTTTGCAGCCAGCCCAGAAAGAAGCACCTTTGCAGTAAAGGAAAAGACCTAACTTGCCACTGCACATGAGATGTCAGCAGGACTCATATGAAGATAGATAAATTTATTTTGCTTTGCTATGTTCAAGTTATTTAAGTGAGACATCATACTGTGTTATTAAAACCTCTGACCGGGACTGTAATATTGCTATTTGCTATTAAGAGGAGTTATAGCACTGGCAACAGGACGAGTTTGTTCCAGCTAAATCCACTGTATTTAAAGTTATCTACAAGCTGACTGAAACTGCCTAAAATGGTTGGTGATGAGAGAATTGAAAGTTGTTTAACTCTACAGTTGTTGGGAGAGAGTTGATTATTCCAGACGGATTGCTGTGGACTACTGATTTTAAATTATACAAGTAAATAAGCTTCATGTGTCAGCTGAAACTTCGCTTAAACCTGTGGATTATAATTTAGCCCATTATATCATAGAGTGAACTAGAAAGCATCTAACCTGAACAAGCTGGATTAATCCTTGTTGCATCTCTGCTGATTTTTGTCTGAAAGTATAATCGGTATAATTGCACTAAAAGTATTGTGTTAATTTATGTTTGCATATTGTTGAACCAAGATTCCTAGGGGCGTATTCAATTGTTAGCGTTAACGCTAACAAACGAGCGCTAAAAAAATCTTAACGTTAATACGGTAATTACTCGCGGAATTTCAGCTCGCAGCAGGGAGCTGCGAGCTGAAATTTTGCGAGTAAACTACCGTATTAACGCTTTTTGCGCGCAATATTACCGTATAAACGGTAATATTTTTCGAGCGCTCGTTTTTCAGCGTTAACATTCACAATTGAATACGCCCCCTAAAATGTTATTTATTTTGTGATATTTTGAATAACATTGCATGTTGATTGTATTGTGCTATTACTTCTCTACACTACTGCTACTGTAAAGCCTTATGCCACAAGCAAAGACAATAAACCCATGAGTGTATGCAGTTTTAGCCCTGTGTCCCTTGTTTATTCCAATACTACTGGGGGACCAACGCCTCTCTACCATACCAATGGGCCTGTAGAATCCTTCCTTATACTACTTTTGGGGTGCCAACCATCTGCCACGCTACACTGCAAGAACAAGCAAGAAAGAACAGCAAGAACAGGTAAGATAATCTTTCTAAATTTGTTTGCTGGAGAATATTCCTGAATTTTCCTTCAATTATTTGAGCGGGGGGGATACGGATATATTATCCCAGGGCGTCCAGAACCCTGATTGCACTCTATGAGAAAGGTGGCTTGCTATATGTGAATATGTGAAGACCTCATTGTAATCTACCATTGGTTCTAGGGATATATTTGTTGTCCAGCAGAAGTCATAGCAGACATTATGAATTAACTTGTGCATAATTGGTCACATAACAGCTTGTAGCTTATGTGCCTGTTAAGGATAACTAGTACATGACTATATGACTGTGAGGGAGGATGAGTGCATAGTTTGGAAATGTTGCAATGAGGAGGAAGAAAGCAACCATGCATACAATAATTCAGAATTGCCCATTTGTCAGTTCCAAAGCCCATGCAGCTTTGCACCTCTAAATGTTTTCCACCTTATCACACATTGAACGATACATTTGCATTGTGGAGATGGCACCCAAAAATGGAGAGGAGGCATGCACCTGGAAGTGCTCTGGGAGGACCATCAAGGCACACCAGGGAAATTATAATGTTTTGCATTGCACACCTATTAAACTTTGAAAACCATCTCCATTGCATTTAGCTGCAAAATTCCCTGCTTTCATTGTCTAAATTGATAAAAGCTTATTATTGATTGTGTACTGTGAATCAGTGCATCTAAGTGGAATGTTAGTAATTGTGCTCTTCTATCCATTCCAATACTCTACCAATATCTGGATTACATTTATGTTTTTATTTGTTATATAAGAATATTCAGAAAGGCATTTTTGTGTATTCATAAACTTTGTCTTGACTGTACATTGTTAATTTCACTCTCATCCACTCACATGGTGATGTACCCTTGACTCATTAATAACTTATACCTTCACTTGCATGAATGCCAATTGGCCAAATCATTTATTCATTATATAAATGGTGAAGTAGTCAGCATCACATAATTATAAATATAAATATATAACTTTTTACGTAGACTTAACGCTAACTTGCATAACCCCTTTACAATTTAATTTTACTTAACACTACCTGTGTGTGAAGGCTCAGAACTGTCTATAACTACCATTATGAATTGCCTACAGTTGCTATTTGTCTGTTTAAGACCAACACTGTCAATGCAGCTTTGTCCTTGGATGAACCTCTTCCATAACCACCATCCCTTCTGTAAATTTCTTACCACTTACACACTACTTGTGAGTACCTTTTCCATATCACCAGGCCCCCGTACCAACTAAATCAATTGCAATGCTTTTCCTGACTGCCACGCATCCTATCCAATATTACATGTTTTTGACCGGCATATTAATCTCTTCTATTCTCAGTTCCCATGAAGAAAGCCAGAGAGTAAGCAGAACTTAACTTAGCTTAAAACTGAGAGTATATATGTCCCAATACTACTCTCATTAACTTAATATTTTCAAATGTCACTGGTCTACTGATATTATTTATTGATTAGCCCTTTATGGCTTGGCCCACAATAAATTAGTTTGTCAGGTCTTTTTTTTCTGTAAAATTAAACAGGAAGGCTAACTCAGGCAGGCTCTGGTTCAGAGGAAATAAAAATCCCTGTAGAGTAAATCTCCTAATAACCAGAGCAATAGTCCTAAATCCACCTGTGATACTCATTTCATACTCTACCATACAGTGTCCATTTCCTGGCCACCAGTGACACTTTCGCAAGCCATCTGCCAAAGAAATCCTGTGTCACGATTTGTCCCAGTTCAGTTTCTCCTCCCTAGAGGCTGCTGTGCCTTCATCTGCTCCTGCCAGCAAGGGGTTAAACCTCCATCAATTTGTCTAGATCATGATCAGTTATGTCTGGCCTTTATAAGACTGCCTTTCCCTGCAAGCTGGGCTAGTTCATCAATTTTCACTGCTGCTGGTCTTCCTGTGAAAACTCTGTGATCTGATCCTGATTTGCTTCCTGGTATTTGACTCCTGCTTGTTCCTATCTTTTTCATCTCCTCTTGTGACTCAGACCCCAGCTTTATTTGACCTTGCAACTGCTTAATCCTGGGTATTATTGTGGCTTTACCGGCCTCTGACTGACCTGACCTTCCTTTTGTCCGATTCTCCCATAATTTATCCGGTGCATCCTGCCCCCTGGATAAACCTGGTAATCCAGTCTCCTTGTGCCTGCAGTTTATCTGTTATACCTAGAATACAGTACTTCCTGCATTTCCAAAGTGCATATCTTTCTGCAAATACCCTGCATTGCCAAGTGAACATCTCTCTGCAAAAACCCTGCATTTACTGACAGCCTGCACCTGCAGTCATCCGGTTTAGTCTCACTTTTCATGCCTGAAAGTTGACAAGCAGCAGCACTTTTGATGAAACATGCAATTTATAGCATCTAAGCCTGTTTGTGTGCTACCTTTAAGCTAATTTGCAAATCACTGCTATGTGTCTAAAAACATTTAAATGGATCTGATTTTCTTCAGCTCCAAGGGTTAACAGCTTGAACAATGTAGATGTGGTCATACAGCTTTCCTGGCTAGCTGGCTACCTGCCATGGTCACTTTTTGTAAATAGGTTATAAAGAAAAGAATAGAGGGGGTGGGTGGGGGTGCTGGGAAAGCCCATACTACAGTGATGACCGAGACAATGATATGCATTTGTTGATTTAAATTACATTGCCAATTAGTATAATATAATGGGTTCAACCAACCTCTGTGTTATACAGCTGATTATTATATTTTGTAATAAGCTGCTTATAATACCTTGCTTCAGTCTATTATGTATTTACTGCCAGGAATGTGGCTGCCCAAAGGTTTTGTATCTACTGAGTTCATACAGATTTGGATTTTAAAGTATACTCAGAGCCTCATGTAGGGTTGTACACAATTTCCGTCTAAAACACAGAAAGAAATTCTATCCAAAAAACCCTGATTTTACAAGGGAATGTTGAGCCATACGCATATAACGTGTACTTCTAACAGTAGTGCCTGTGTATTTGTCTAAAATGATAACCCTGTTACATAATAGGGGCCCTGATGTCATAAATACCCTGAGCCTTAATCCAGCTCTGGTTAGGGAAAGGGAACTGATAGCTGCTCCCAGTTCATGGACAGGACACAGACTGCAGAGCAAGCCGAGGAGCTCTAAGTATCACAAGATTTGGTAATCTCGTGAGACAAAGCGCTTCCCTGCTCACTCTACAGGAAGTTCCCACTCTTATGGATGTCAGCAACACCAGAAGAATATATAAGTACAGTGGCTGGGGGTGTCATAATGTATCTTGGGGGATGGCGTGATGTGGCTGGGAGAGCGTGATAAATGTAAAGTATTATTATAATATATGTATCAATGCCCCATGTTGGCCACACCCACAACACAATGAGGGCACGCCCTGTTCGGCGCCACCACACAGCGGCGGCACGTGTTTTCTTTCCTGCTGGAACTAAGGTGGGCCTGGGTACTTTAAATGCCAGGGCTGATTTTTAATCCCAGTCCGGCCCTGGGAAGGGAATTGTAGTCTGTGCAGCTTCGTCTCCCTTCGCACTCCTTACATCCAGTAAAATCACCCAGGGCTGAAGTAGGCAGCATATAGGGAATTCCAGAAACTAGGCAAAAGGTCAGGCAATAGGAGGGCAATAGTAACTGAAGCCAGGATCAGCAGGCATCACAAAAATGCACACAGCAAGAAAATGTACACAGCCATTGCACTCCCTGCCATTTAAACTACTAATAGCTAATAAGAGCCCTCCATCAGGAGCTAGCTCCCCTCAGCCTTTTGCACCTACAGAAAGGTGAACAGAAGCAGTTCCATGCAGTTTATGCCAGTGCAAACAGCACGGATGCTCACAACAATGTTGAGCAAGGTTTTTTAAAATCACAGTTGCTTAGTATTTAATAAATTAATTCCCAAACTAAAGTCAGTATATTGCATAAGGAGATTTGAGAAATAACAAAACCCTTATATTTAAACATATATTTAATGAGAAAACCAGACCTGGGGGTAAAATTATCAAGCTGCGAGTTTGAAAAATTGTAGATGTTGCCCGTAGCAACCAATCAGATTCTAGCTGGAATTTTGTAGAATGTACTAAATAAATGATAACAAGAATCTGATTGGTTGCTATAGACAACATCTCCACTTTTTCAAACCCGCAGCTTGATAAATTACCCCTGAAAAGCTGTGTGTGTCAGCTGTCGAGATAACTGGATCATGAAGCAATGTAAGCAGAACTGTATGGCCAATATCTACCAGGAGGCCCTGTATGATGTTTGCAGCAAATAATTGCAAAGAAAGTTGCTGGCTTTGTGTAACAATTTGAACATATATATATATATATATATATATATATATATATATATATATATATATATATATATATATATATATGACCACGAGAAGGAAGCAATAGGAAGCAATACATACCCTCAATTCATAAATGTGGTGAAAAATATGTTAAGGAAGTGTAACTCTACCTTCACACTTAAGGTGTGGCAACCAAGAAAGTTCTGACAGAATTATTACAAATATAACATGACTTGGTGTAGAAGTGCATGATTTAGAGATCGGAGAGAGTGATGAACTTTTAAGGATGCAGTTCTGTGGAACTGAAGTGGATCAGAGAGTGCATTTAGGACAAACCACATATGACTTTGTCTTCAAACAAATAAAGTATTGCCTCACTAACGTTGTGTATTGGTCTTTGCAGATATCAACAAGCCTTGGGCCTTAAATGAAAAACTTAGCAAAAGAGATGGACTTTATTGGTTATGTAGAAATATAAGCCAATAGAGACCTTTACTTTGCTAGACATGAGAAAAAGTGACATCGGGAGAAGAAAAATTTCACTATGTTAACTAATCTTAGATGCTTTCAAGACATAAGAAGAAAGAGAAAAGTAAAACTTTTTATAACAGACTGAATAGAGTGTTTTTCGGGAGCTCTCCAGGACTGCAGACATGCTTATTCAGCCACTTAGTAACCTTTAGTAACCTTTACTTAGGCTTTCAGGAAATAGGCAGTTATTGCACTGACTAAGGCAATATGGAGGAGACAAACAGTAAATAGAATATGGAGGATTTGGGCACAGAAAAAAAATATAATATACATTGTACTAGACTATAGGGAACTAGGTCTAGGAAACAACATTTATACTTGTGTCAAAAATTGGTTGATTAATAGGGAACCAGTTTTAGATGATACGAATAAACATTTTCTAATTGGTCAAAAGTTTTAAGTTGTGTACCTCAAGGTTCTGTGCTGTGGCCACTACTTTTCAATATATTTATTAATGACCCTGATGATGGTTTAGACAGCAGAGTTTCCATTTTTGCAGATGACACCAAACTTTATAAGATAATAAAATCAGAGCAAGACATATTTTTTATGTAGAGGGACTTCAATAAACTGTAGGATTGGGTGGCCAAATGGAACATGAAGTTTAACCTAGGTTATGCATTTAGGGAACAAAAAGCAGTGTGCAATCTATAAATTAAATGGGATAAATCTAGGGGAATCTAAAATGGAAAAGGATTTAGGAGTGCTCATAGACAGTAGACATAGACTGCTGCTGTTACTGGCCTTTACTAAGGCCAGTAAAGTATTGGCATGCATAAAAAGGGGCATAGATGTGTAATTTTGCCACTATATAAATGTTTAGTAGACCTCATCTTAAATACAGAGTACAGTTCTGGGCATCACTCTATAAGAAAGACATTTTGGATCTAGAAAGCTTTCAGAGAAGGGCAGCAAAATTGATAAAGGGTATGGAGTCATTAAGTTGTGGAAAAAGGGTTAGCCAGTTTAGGCATGTTTATTTTAAAAAAGAAGCGTCTAAGAGGAGATATGATTACTATGTACAAATACATTAAGGGTCAATACAGAGAACTTTCATGGGAACTTTTTACCCCAAGGACTATACACAGGACACACGGTCACCCCCTAAGGTTAGAAGAGAGGAAGCTTCACAACCAGCAAAGGAAGGGGTTCTTTGCAGTAAGGGCAGTCAAGATATGGAATTCACTGCCAGGGAAGGTTGTGATGGCAGATTCAATTGATATGTTTAAGAAAGGGTTCGACAAATTTTTAGCGTAAGAGGGTATCCAGGGTTACGACTGTTAATTAAAATCAAGAACAGGAGTGGATCCAGGGAGAAATAGGACTGAAATATTGGGTCAGAAGAGATTTTCCATGATTGAAACAGATTGGTGGTTGCTTCATCTGGATCAATTTCAAATATAAGAAAGGGATCACAGGAGATCCAAATTAGGTTGAACTTGATGGACTTTTTTCAACCTCAACAACTATGTTGCTATGTATGTTACTATGTTACTATCAACCTGCCATTCAGTGTCATTCAGAAACAGCTGGCAAGGACAAGGTCGGGAGACCAACAGTAGCCAGTAATAACAGCAGGTAGCAGTCAAAAACCAATCCGAGATTAAACAAAAATCACACTAGGTGTAAAAAAATAATCAGTGTTTAGAGAGAGGCAGACATAAATAGACATTTTGGTGGGAGAGCAATATCATGCTCATGCCTTGATGCATGCACCATTAAAGTTGCCTGCTATGATGCAGCTACTTGTGCACATGCACAGAAACACAAAGGGACAAATTATTTGCTGACAGAACCCTAGAAAAGGATTAGACTGGCAAGTGAATGCATCACAATCCCACCGACTGGTCAGACTACTGGTGAAAGAATTGAAAGGACTACACATTTGTGGTAGCCTTGTCTCCAAATGCACCCTAGCATGACACATAATGATTATTAATAGTTTTAGTGTGGGACTGGTTTTATTTGGCTAGCATGAAACAAGATGTAGACAATCTACCACACACAGCCACTCCTTATGGCATCTAGACAGTCAATGGTCTATAGATCTTGTATACATTCTAAGACATACCTGGCCCTAGAAACTAATGGTCAGGGCATATGTAATGTGCTGGTATTGACAGATCAGTAAACCAGATATACATTTGTAGCCATTACATATTATAAATGCTAAAAATACTGCTGGGGTACAAGACTTCAAATAATACAGGGTCCATAAACTGCACTCCCTGTTTGGCATTAAGAAGACTAATAATACTCATTACCATCTCCAGGTTCACATCAGATCTTTTTAAATATATCATTATGATTTTATATTTAAAGGATTCCTAATTTTAATCTGTATGGGGATTTTTCTGGCATTGTTCTTGTAAGCATTTTTTCTTATGTTATGCTTGCATCAAAAGTAAATGAAGAAAATGCAATAAATAATTTCTTTCCTGTGGATACTTCCCCACATGTTTATTTTTAGATGATCCAAAGAAACAAAGGCATCATATTTACCTTCCGTATCATTTTCCACCATAGCTACAGTTCAAAATATATCCAGTTACTGAGTGTTCTTTTACTCTGTAGAAACAGTTGTTTTAGGATGAAGTCACGTAATATTACTCTGTTCAATATATTTTTTCTGGAACACAGTGTACACACTGTACCATTAGGAGCTTGGATGGATCAAAGGTTTATGATACTGGCAACTTATCAGAATGGTTATTTTTGGAGGGATTTGGGTCTTATTTTTATGGATAATATTAATGGGTGTCTTATGCAGGGAGGTGCCGAAGATTGTATTTTCCTCTTGCTTTTATTGCCATCTCAATTTCAGATAATGACAGTGTGCCCAGACTACACGTTGCCAACACGCAGGGTGGTGAATGCAACCGCTGCATTCTTTCCTTGGAATTGCCAATGCGATCTTTCATGTTGATATAGACAGATGACTTTGGGTAATGTATGTTCCTGTGAGCTTTTTATCATCCAATGGCTGTAGATATCAATCAGACCAATGTTCAACACCTGTCATAAATTATTAAAGCTTTGCATGTACAAATGTTTGTCCTTTCTAAACATTTTCATTATAACTCTCAAAGGTATAATATCATGCTTTGTGATAATATCACTTAAAATTAAACCTAAAAACAATATATTACTATACGTGCACAACCCTCCTCCTACTTAGCACAGAAGTGATTTAAGGTATTAAATGCCCAACACCATAATGTAGTAAGCTCAGCAAAAATACTAGCTCCCAGAGCACTGAATGGCTGCAAAGCCTGATAGTTTCCCGAACACCTGCTCATTGCAGCTTCACTCCAGCTCAAGATGGGCAAAGACTGCTGACAACAAACCCCTGGCAGACAGAGGGTAGTTTGATTGACACCTTGTAATGTCACCTTGACCCACTATTTTAGAGTGGAGAATCCCCTTCCCAGGCCAGAATCTCTCCCAAAATGGTCGCCCATCCGGGGATAAATGTAGCCGTGAGGACGCGCCAGATTATAATTGCTCTGGCATTGCAGGCAGGAGGTGGGGGCAGCACACTCTGCTCCTCACATTGGCAATGTGGTGCTTGGCTGTGACATCATACTAAATCATGGCATTGAGAAGCAGCAGCTAACAGCTTTACATGTAAGAAGATGCTCCTTCATATCAATGGTTGCCACTCAGTGGGGGGATTCTGCAGGGACACTAAAAACACTATATGAGACATTATGTGACTTATTTAGTGTTTTAGGTGACCCCTAACGATTAAATACCTTGACAACCGTCTAGTTCGCTTGATGATATGGCCGGCCCTGCCAGTCAATTTCCTGTATGTGCTATGCTGCTTGCATGATTTCTCTGTAAATAAAGCCATATTACAAATGGCAAGAGTTTCAAAATAGATCTCATGTGATGGTCCATATATTTCAGGATCTATCTCCATATACTTTACAACAAAGATGAGCTCTTAGACCACTCACTCAATCTTTGCAAAAAAAGAAATAAACCACACAAATAGGGATACCTTTTTTGCATTCATATCTCATCAAATGGTCAAACAGTAATTTTACAAGAAAGACCTACTGAAAAAAGACTTGTCAACATGGTCATATGTCTATGCACCAATTTTGGAGGGAGGAAAGTAATATGAAGACGAAAAGAATCTGACTTTCCATCCTTCACATTGCATACTTGTTGAATTTTCATTTTTACCTTCAGGAGATCCCAGAGGAGGGAGCTTGTCTGCAGGGCGGAAGGGGGCGCGATGTGCCAATGGCGTCATTTGACCCTGCTCCCACAATGGAATTGACATTTTGTCGTGGGATGTGGGGCCAAAAGGATGTAATACTCCTGCGAATTGCGTCACTGAGGCTCACAACCTGCTCACTTCACTAGGAAGTGGGCAGGATGTGGGAGAATAGCCTGCTCTCCTTGGAGTCTGGGAGACCTACCTGAAATTCGGGAGTCTCCCATACATTTCGGGAGAGTAACAAAGTAAGAATGCTTTCAAAAATAGAAGTGTTAATAGTTTATTTTTATCAATTAACAAAATGCCACCCTTTGATTTCAAAACAGCATCAATGCAAAAATTCTTCTACGTACAGTTGCACATATTTTTACAATCTTTCATAGTGGATTTGACATAATGTGGGCACTTAATTCCCTCCCTCATTATGCTCTCCCACAGACAGTATGTGTACGTCCTTTCAAAGGATAAATAAATATAAAACAAGCCAGTATATTTTAATAGGATTTTTGATTCAGTACAGGATTCTAAATATAAATGCATATATTACAAAGTGATAGCAACAGAAGAATAAACACCCAAAAAGAAAAAACATTATTTTCATATAAGAATGCAGGAGCAGGAAAATGTTGAACTATTGCGGTATAGGAGAATCATGATTTTGTATTTAAAAATAAAATAATCCCATTACTCATTACCCCATTTCATCTCACCCAGAATTCCCCTAATGTGTTCCCCTGCTCACAAGACGACTACTGCAAATTATGCACTAACATGTTAATTTTTTTTTTTATATATACAATTAAAAGTTGTTGCCATTTTTTAAAAGCAGTGATTACATTTTCTTCCTTATATTTCTATTGTTGCGACTGCACTGTGTATTAGATTTCATCAGAGCACATTTGCTCGCATCACTTATATCAACAAAACATTCACACTCACTTGCAATCACTGAAATAACTTCAACGACTATAAGCAAAGATTGGTTGCGTAATCATATATGCTGTGTCTGTAGGCCCTTATATACATTTCGCCTCCTTAGGACACTTTTTCTTTCCCGCTTATTGCTTCCATAGTACTCCATAATCTTAATCACAACTGTATCCCATCGGTATAATATAAATACATCTAAGTAATTCAGCTCTAATTGAACCCATGGTTTATTATTTAGGCTAAATGATGTACAAAGTGAAGCGCACTATGCAAACGTGTAAATATCACATTAAAGCCTAACCATGTACTACTTTATTAATTCAAACCTTTTAGCATTTCTCCTAAAATACTCCTCAAGTTAGCCTCATTTATGGCTTAAAATAATCATGAGAGTAGTGCGAAATTGGGACTGTGTTTCTTACATATGTGACTTTTTTTCATTACATTGCTTGTAGTGCATCTAGCAATGCACTTTTTCACCAAAGTTCACCAAAGTGTGACATGCAGGTACGAATTGGGTCCCATTAAAAGTAAAGTCTTTTTGTAGAGTAAAAATGTCCATGCATCTCACTGCACAAGAAAGAATGCCCCTGGAAATGTGCCCCCTATACTGTTTTGGTTCAATTCAATAATCTCACTCCGAGAAAGGAATTCTTGTTTTTTGGGGATATTTTTAAATTCTTTAATTAAAAGGTCAACAAAACATACAATGGAAGAGTTAATATACACAGAAAATAACTGTTATTTAATGAAATGTTTCTTTAATAAATGTACATAATTGCACAGAGTTTTAAATGATATTGTAATATAATTAGGTACTGATAATAAATAAAAATAAGGAAGGGTAAGGGTGAGGGGGGTATAAAGGAAGGGATTAAATGCCACAGGAAGTGTCTATTTGGATAATTAGATACAAAAATGTTCTATATTAAGTTCTAAGCTTAAAAGATTCTAAGAGCCTGGAGGGTTTCAGATGGTGTAAAATAGGAAAAGGCAAAGAAATGCTATGATCATACTGTATATTGGGTCTATTAATAAGGGTTATTACGTCCTTGATTTTTAAACCAAGGAATCCATTCTTGTCCATATACATGTTCTTTGTCAAGGAGATAATATGTAATTTTTTCCATGGAGGCTATATGCCATATATATAAGTTTTTTTCCAATTTTTGGCTATGCTACCTTTTGCAATTGCTAGACTATGGGACATCTGTTTTTTTTTAGAAAGTATGTTTAAATTCTGGGAAGGATAACATAGTAAAAGGTCCATGGGTCTTTTTGTACAGTTACTTCAAGCATAGGGGCCTATTTATTAATCATTATTTTCCTGTAAATTCTAAGTATCCTGCAAGTTTATTAATAGTGCATCGATGATATATGCTGCTTTGCATTTTTTTTTTTTAAATACAGAATAATCCATAAGTCTATGCGGTTTGCTCTATTCCGCAATTTAACAAGTGATTAAAAAAGGCATTTACACATACGCAGTGCTTTTTTTTGTCATAGAACTCACAGAACTGAGTTCAGGCACCTTTTTTCAACGGATTTTCCAAGTTTTAAAAGTATCTTTTGAGCATTTGATGTTTGGTCCACGTGGACTTGAATCACCCTGTTTAGCGTAGCAGGTCGGCACAAAATCATTAAAATGGTGCATGAGGGCTGCTTGTGTGTCGAGCCCAATGCATGCGTACATCGTCCGCGCTGGTTGTGATGACACTGCTCGGCTTGTGGCGCTGGTCAGCTTGTGATTGGTCGTGTGTTCGCGCGCTGAGAGCTTACTGCGGGCGGTGACCGTTATGTTTCATTACACAACTGATGTGTGTGGGTGTGTGTACAGTGATTGACTACGTCATATGAGTTCCGGCACCTTTTTTCTTACAAAAAAAGCACTGCACATATGGTAATGAGCTGGCGTACATTCCCGTATGTGATAGTTTTCTACTCCAAAGAGCAGAGCTTCACATCGCATGTGTGGATCATATGATCCCTCACTGTTACATCACGCATGTCCTTGCAGTCTAGGATGTCTGTGCACATACAAAAGAAAATTGTTGTCTGGCGCTCACAAACAAATAATACATAAAAATCACTATGTATCAGCATATACATAAAGGAGAATTTTGTACACAATATAGCTATATTGGAATTAAACTCACCTGCCAGCATCAAGGCATCTTCTGTAGGTGAGTTCCTAAGCTAGTGATACAAATTTATATTCAGGGTGTCCCATTTAAAACCTTCCCCTGAACCTCCATCTTTTAAAGCCTGCAGCACCTGGAGGGAGTGTACTTGGTTGCTGTCTCAAATGATTTTATTCACTTGCACACATTTCATTAATTTAAAAAAGCGCACCTTCTTCTCTTCATGTCTGTGCACATGCTGAAGTTTTCAGTTGGTTCATGTGCACAAGAACTTTGCAGAAGACTGTTGATTGCAATCGTCATCGGGGTAAGAAGCAGCAGGGGCGGATCCAGAAGTTAATTGTACCGGGGGCGATTTAGGGGGGGGGCAATTTAGCCCCGCCCCTTTTGACACCTAAGGCTGCTGACGGCTGCACACTATGTGCAGATCCGTTCAGCAGAGAGAGTTAGGGAGAGAGTCCTGCCCGGCTGCTCTGATTGTGTCAATCAGAGCAGTTGGGCAGGACTCTCTCCCTAACTCTCTCTGCTGAACGGATCTGTACATAGTGTGCAGCCGCCAGCAGAAAGCCCCTGCTAGGGGGGGGCGATCGCCCCGATCGCCCCCCCCCCCCCCCCCCCCCCCCCTCCTGGATCCGCCACTGGGAAGCAGCAATGAGAAAGGTAAGTTTTGAACTTTACAGGAACAGCAGTTTTTAATGACTGCTGTTCTTGTTGAAGTTTTTTAATAAATACACACAAACATTCAATCCTTATCTTTGCGATAAGCATTGAAAGCAATCATTTTAAAAAATGCGGACATTAATACATAGGGGCCATAGAGTTCACAAGAGATTGTATTTTATAATAAAAATGGAGATTTTCTTTACTTCCACACAAAAACTAGGTGCAACAGTGTATCTACTCCATACAGTGCAAGGAATGCCTTCACACTGCACAAGTCCTCCCCCACCTTGTGCAAACTTCTGTTCCTCTGTTTTCCTGCTCCCCCATGTGCTTTGG
Organism: Mixophyes fleayi; assembly: GCF_038048845.1. Lineage (NCBI taxonomy): Eukaryota > Metazoa > Chordata > Amphibia > Anura > Limnodynastidae > Mixophyes > Mixophyes fleayi. The sequence goes on along the minus strand of NC_134404.1, from coordinate 229,707,797 downwards.
TATAAATCTAGGCACGCTTGCACAAATGGAAGCATAGAACAGGACAAAAAAGTTCCAATTCATTTCTCCCTTTGCAGGTAGTCTTGCCTTGTACCTGTTATTTCCTGTCCAGTATGTAATACTTGACCAAGAGCTGTTATGTAATTACTATGGCTCTGCTGACTGCTAAAACATGGGGCCCTAGTAAAACGCGTTACACCATTGGTGTCGCTAAGCCTGGACATTCATGGCATGGGGCCCAAGTTTCAGGCCAAGTGCCCTAAGTATAATTTTTAGCTGCATTAGTTTAATTTCCCATATTACTGCCTGTGAGAGCATAATTGTTAGTGGTAGTTCTGAAAGCTTTGCACTCATTCAGCAGTGACAGAGTGAGAGCTGTGGACTATTGCAAGTAATCAGCTTTTCTTCTTGATTGGAGCTGATCACTTGAATATATTGGTTCCCTTTCACTTTTGAGTAAATGCAACATCTGTACTCACTCTGCAGCGCAAATAATCAGATCCTGTGTGGTATAAGAGCAAATGGATATCATGTGATGCCACATGCTGTCAAACTGGAAAAGGGAGAAAAAAATAGAGATGTGCACTGAGTGGAAAAGTGCCATGTTAGGGGATAACAGCTTATGACCCAATGGGCATTTAAAAACAAATGAGACTGGGATAGCATGTGGGGGTAGAGGGGTCCTAGCAGGCTCAGTGTATGAACTGTGGGTTGGTCTCCTAACTGAGCAAATGGCATTTAGTGGGACTCCTGGAACGGTGATGGCATGTGGGGGGACACTACACATAGTGATATAATTTGGCACAGTGCTGTGGTGCAGTGATGGTGTTTAACACAGTCGTATGCACAGTAATGGCATTTAGCAAAATTGGTAGTACAGTGATGGCATTTGGCACAGCTGGCAGCAAAGTGATAGCACATTGCACAGTTGGGAATACAGTATTGACATTTAAAAGCTTGCACCAGACAATAGTGGTGCAGGGTCTGGAGACAGTGATGGTATGATGCTGGGCACAATGCAGTAAAATAATACATAAATAAATAAAAAAAACAGTGTGAAATCCCCCCAAACAGATTTTCCCTAGTGTTGTCAGCCTAGGCTGGTACTAGCAAAATCAGGGGGACAAAAAGCACAGGGTTCTCCTTATTTTACTAGTACAAGCACTAGATTTTACTAGTACAAGCACTAGGTTTTGCCAGCTGGGGCTGGTGGCACTTTAGCAAAGGAATCACAGCGTGGGGTTCCCCTGCCATATTGACAACCATAGTAACAAAAAATGCAATAATATCTCAAGCCACCAATGAACCGATAATGCACTGCAGATAATAAAAATACATTTATTTTAAAACATCACATGGAAAACCTCATATAAAACTGTGATATATCACTATTCAATAGACAATAATATCGTCACAATACAGGCTGAAGTATGGAAAAAAACATAAAGGTATATATAGGTGCACCTAAATTGATTATAGAGTTCCTCTTATACGGTTCTTCCAAAACTCGAACAGTATGTTCATAACAAATCCAATAAAGTATCTGAAAAGTTCATACCAAATAGTCTCAATAAATTGGATAGGAGGCAATGATGACAGTATAACAATCCTGAGCTGTCACGGCTGATAATGAGTGAAGCGAGGAATAACAGTCAAAGCTGGAAGATCATCCACAAGGTATAACTTAGGAAACAACTGCTTACCAGATTCCTGGATATAACGGTATAACGTCCAATCTGTATCTTTCCGATGGCTCTGTGAGCACTTGATATTTGGTGTTGCCGTGAGGAGTTCCCCCGAAAGCATTTACTCTGATTCTCCAGTTCCCATTCCTCCGTGGGTTCCGTAAGAGAGCACTTTGGTGCTTACCCGAAGGTAAAAATCAGCTGCCGATGTAACGATGCTAGGCAGTGAACCACTTCACATAGATATTGTATCAACTGGAACAGTTCTTGTAGATATTCATACACTTATATCAGCACTGTAAGTAACCCATTTAGCTGTAGGTAGTGATCACACAAAAAATAGATAACCATCTGACGCGTTTCATTGCCAGCAGACATCTTCATCAGAGATTTTTGATGAAGTTGTCTGCTGGCAATGAAACGTGTCAGTTTGGTTATCTAATTTTTTGTGTGATAACTACCTACACCTACATATATGAAGCACAGTATAACCCTCATTGCACATCTATCTATGGAGCACATGGAGACCTATAACCAAAGCTTTTAAAAAGGTTCAGTGATACAGTGCTGATCTTTATCTTGGCTGTTGCGGGTAAGAGTGAAAAATAAGAACATGAATAGATAAATAGGACCAGGATGAAAGGGAGGGGGTGAGAGGATCAGGGGGTATGTAAAGGGGTGAGAGAACCAGAGGATAAGGCCCAGAGGAAAGCTGGTGAAGAGAGAAGGAGGAGGTTACCTGGGATGAGGGCATAGGGCATATGGGGAGAGTCGACAGAGTAAGGAAATAGATAATGGAAAGAAGAAGTGCTACGTGAAAGAGCACATCTTGTTAGTTTCATTTCCAATCCATTGTGGTGGTGTATAGAGCCCAAAATATGAGAATTGTGTCGATGTCCCAATATTTATGGACCTGACTGTAAGATTGAGGAGACATTTTTGGAAGTTAAAGGGGCACAAGATGTTAGTACACAAAGGAGATATGAGAAAGATGTAGGAAAATGGAAGTTGTTAGGAAGAGGTGAAGGGAGATAGAGGAGAGGTGGGGGGAAACCAGACGGAAAGCCTTGCAGCATTTAATATGTTTTATATTATACTATACTATCTAGTGTTAACAAGTATCTGAAGTTTCACACAATAAAAAGCTTTTGTGGCCCTAGATGGCTGCCAAGCATCTGGCCAATCTCTTTAAATTCCCATTTCAACAACTGCATTAGACTGGGTAATATGTTTTTCTTTTTTCTGTAATATACAAAAACTCATTAATAAAAATATTTGATTAAAAAAAAAACGATTTTGTAGAGTAGGGCAGACTCCTAGAGCAGGCCCGGCATAGTAAATACCTCATTATATATTTCCACGTTATGCTGCGATACTTAATGTTACCTATCGCAGTGTAAACAGAATAAATAATAAATAGATCGAATAGCTGTCAGGAACCAGTACAACACCACCCGGAGTCTACTCTGACAGTCAGGTGTTCACTGGAGCCCCTATTGGTGGGGACAGACTTGGCTGCAGACTACAGAGGATCGTGTGATGTGTACCAGCTGCGGGGAACCCAGAAGCAGAGGGTAATGGCAGACAGCAAATCCAAAGAACAGGCCGAGGTCAGGCGTCACTTGCTAGGAAGAATCGTCAGGAAACACGCCAAGGGTCGAGGTCACGGGCAAAACAGCAGAAACGGAGATATAAGCCAAAAGGTCAAGGGCACAGGCAAAAGACAAATCCAGGAAACAGGCAGGGGTCATACACGGCAGGCAACAATCCAAAGGCTTAACACCAGGAGTACAGGAGTACAGCAGCAGGCAGCAACACAGGAATCTGGAACCTATAACCGGCAGGGAGGCTAAGCCCTACCTGCCTTAAATACACAGTGTGACCAATCAGAGCCTAGCTCTGAAACTGCCCCCAGCCTATGCCTAATGAATAAATTATACAAATTTAGCCCGCAGGCTAGTACTAATTGCGCACGCGCCCAACAGGTCTCTTTTGCCGGGACGCGGTGCTCTCTCTCTCAGCGTCTGGACTGTTGCCTAGGCAACGGCCGGGACAAGCCCCGGAAGTGACGTCCCGGTCATCATAGCGACGGCCGGGACACCTGTGAGAGAGTTGCGGCGGCTGAGCACCGCCGTGGCTCGTGACAATAGCATTATATGTCACTCTTATTGCTTCATGTGTTCCCTATATTGTCTTTGCCAAAGTTGCAACCACATGGGTTTTCACAATCCAGATATGCTGGTACCTTACTTGGCTGTCTGACTGACAGTTTAGTACAGGTACACCTTAATGTGGTACCTGTCACATTTTAAAGTGCAAAAATACAGAATCACATGACTGTATATAGCAGTAATGGATGCAAGAGGGTAACATTATGGACAGATGGTCCTCTATTTGGTCTTACTGACACATCTATGATCCCACTCTATATTAAGTTATATTTCATTTCTACAGCTAAAAAATATTTCAAAAAGCATCCTATTGAAAATTTCATTTTAATTAAATTAATCACGATGAAGTCTGGTGCACACCCTGGAAACCAAACTAAAATTGCATCATTTATTTTAGTCTGTATCAGCCTCTTCCCCTTTAATTTCACAAATGACATTATCATGTAATAAATGTTCAGATCACAAATTCAACGCAGAAGACAATAACGCAGGAAACTATGGAATCTAATCAAATCCTTTATCTGATATGTTCTCCGCCACTGGAATTTCATTTTGTTTTATACCTGACTAATCTCTTTAAACACAAGGCATGGATTTATTCTTCTCAGCAATTCCCAGCTTGCCATAATTTTATTTCTGTGCCTGTGCTGCCAATTTTTCCCCAGGCTTCTTTTTAATCCTGCAGCAATAAAGATGAGGCCTTCTACTTGGCATGGAGAATGGTAACCTGAGAACAATAAACAGGAATGATTGTCCCCATAAATAATAGAAAAATGCTGTGTCTCCTCGCATAACACTGCTGTGCAGCAGAGGTGAATTGGTCATAGTCCTTGTTTAATGCACAGCTGAGAGACGGGTTGCAGCTTCTGTTTTTAGTACTGTTTCACTTTTTAGCCACAAAGTCATTCTCATATCACATGTCTATTATACCTCCAGATATTTCAAATAGTCACACAGGGACATTTTAAATCAGCATCTGCAGACATATTTTCTTTTGCATTCCAATGTTATACATAGACGAATGTTTCATCAGAATTTCAAGCTCTCATAAAACATAGGTCAATACAAAAAGCCACGAATGGCACAGAACTCAAAAACCGACAATATCTCCCATACTGGTTGAGGTGATTTTTTACTTACAATATGGTCCAGAGGGACTCTGTTGTGATCCAATGTAAGGGTATTGTCAGGAGCCGCGGCGGCCTCGGGCACCACCGCGACTCACTTCCTGTTCCTAGTGAACGTCCCGGCCGTCTCCATGACGACCGGGGCGTCACTTACGGTTCTCGGGCCCGACCGTTGCCAAGGCAACGGCCGGACGCCGAGTGTAACAAGCGGTGCGCCCCGGCAAGTGAGGCAGCCGGGCGCATGCGCTAAGATAGCCTGTGGGCTGATTATTGTCGGGACATGGGCTGTGATATGTTGCAGGGCTAAGCCCTGATTGGCCAAAGTTTGTATATAAGGCAGGGAGGGCTTAGCCTCCCTGCCGGTTATAGCGTCCAGTCTGCCTGTCAGCTAACCTGCTCCTGCTCCTGTTTGTATTGGAGAAAACCTGTTTGGACTGATTACCTGTGTATGACCCCTTGCCTGGATTTGACCCTGCCTGTGTATCCTGTGACCCTGACCTTCTTGCCTGTATCTGGACCTTGCTACCGTGCTTGTGACCCCTGACCCTGGATGGTGTATTGGATTCCCTGTCTGCTGCCGGCCACTGACCCTTGCCTGGACTTCACTCCGCTTACATGGGTTCCCCCTAGTCGGTACACACTTCACGACCCTCTGCTAGTCTGCGGCCAAGTCTGTCCCCACCACTAGGGGCTCCAGTGAACACCTGACTGGCAGAGCCGACTCCGGGTTGTGCTGTACCGGCTAGAGGGGTTCCTAACAGGTATATTCATGAAGATGTGAAATAGACACAACACATGGAACATGCTAATAGACTAATAGATGTTTTACCTTACAGAAATTGTATGTATATTGGTCTATAATCCTGTGCAATACAGAAATTCGTAGTTTTTCAGACCTTCACCATTAGATTCTTAGTTTACTACTCTAGAGATTGCAACATACTCAGTTATACGTACATAGTGATCTACTGTATCTTGCAGATTCTAGTTAGTAATAGCATCAAAAATGTATTTATTGTAGTAAAAGGAAATCATATCTCACAGTAACTCTATACCAGACCCCCCATTATTTGCACCATTGATGGAGTGAGTATAGACAAGCAAATGTATATGGGAGATTTGGTTTAACAAAGTAGGACTAGCTTTACCAATGACATAGACACAGTTTTGAGGTATGTGATAAATATATTGGTAATTAGATGTGTATGTAGTACCACAAATCATTGCGTATAGCATACATTTTCAGGCACGTAATCAGGGAGAAAATAAAGAAACTTTTGTCTTATATATTTTTTTTATATATTAATAAGTGGATGAGCTTCTATATTGTTTTTTAGTAATGTGAGGTATAAAAATCATAGACTCCAATGGATCAGTGCCTCTAATTACCAGGTTGTGAAATTCTTATAAGAAGATTGAGCGCTAAGGGTTTATTCAGAAAGGACAGATCAACTATCAATTGTTTTAAAATAAGCAATAAAGAATTAAGTGAATGTCAGTCTTTCACTGGAAAACTTATAATTTATTTTTTTAAGAAAAGTAGGATATAAATAAAAATTAGTGTTTATATTAACTCTAGCAGGGTCAAATTGGTAATGTGTAGCAGTTTTTTATATTAGCAAATTATTTAGTATATAGGCCAAAAATGCTATCTAGAAAATAAGATTTGCTGCTTTGTCGTTATGTCGTGTTGCAAAGTTTCTTTCCAGCAGTCAAACAATTGTTTACAACCAAAATATGATGTTTTCTTTATCTGTCGCATTGTGGCATTGTCGCTATGTGGTCTAATAGGTTAATCTTCTAAATGGCTATGTAACATTTGTCAGCTTTACCTTGAGAGCTGTGGAAGGTTATAAGAAGTTCATAATCTTCCAGCAAGCAAACATCATCATATATATATATATATATATATATATATATTTATACATATATAAATGGGAACAATAAAAATATACAGTATATGTTGTGGAAAAGGGGGTAATTTAACATGGTCTGATAACCAGAATAGGACCCGTTCCCCAGGGAAAGGTACAGACGGGGTTAAGGACCCTGCTGTTAGCGAACTTTCAATAGCCGAAGGCCACAATATTGGAGCAGATAGGGGTGGCAGGGCCCAGGAAGGCACAACGATTTTAGGATTGCCGGTTTAGAATGGGATCTGCAACGCATGACCAGCTGGAAGACCTGGCAAAATTAACAAAGAGTTGGTTGAAGCCTAACTGAAATACACCAGTCAGAATGCTAGAAATCCTGGCTATCGACCATTGCTAATGGAACCTAATTCAGAAATTACAGAGTTGGGTTCAACAGACAGCCCCTCTGTAGTTTGCGGAGCTTGTGACAGCTATTGACTGGTATTCTGCTGTCGAAAATATGGCCCAGACAGCTGAGAGAGTTGTCAGGCCGGACTTCAGCTCCACAGGGTTATGGCACGAGCAGCCAAGAAAGATGTCAGGCCGGACCAAACATCAGAGGTTGGAACCCCTGCAAAGTGCTTTTCCGGAGGCTTTGGCCAAATGCTCCAGAACCGATGGATTGTTCGGTTGATCAACTAGGCCCGGGGTTTCCTGCTTGCTTACCACTTTCTTGTCCACGGGGAACCCACTTTTCTTCCAGGTAACTGCCGTGATACAGCAACAGGCAGGGTTAGCATTGGTGGACTCATGTAGTGAAATCAACTTGGTATCTGGCACTGTGGTTGCAGAAGACCTGTTGACCCGGCTACTCAGTACATTCACATGGTCACCGAGGAATATGACTGTGTCTGTTTTCCCATTACTGTAAAGGAACGAACAGTGCGAGTGGTAGCAGCGATAGCCCCAAGGCTGCCACACCCCTTTATTCTGGAGCGAGACTTTGCCCTGTTACCAGGAAATTATAGTCAGGGCATGCCGGTAACTGAGGGACTGGCTGAACATCTGACCCTACTTGATCCTGGCTTTCATACCCCGAAACTGGAGATAGAGACAGAGAAGTTGCAATACCTGGGGCCTGAATACCAGGCTTTGGCTGTAACTAGGCCGACGTTGCATTCCAGAAGAAGGGAGAGAAAAGTCCTGGCTGGAGAAAGTTAGAAGGAAACAGAAACCTTGCAGGTGGGTGGAGAAGATTGGTCCCCAAAATCCAGGACTATATCACTCCAGCACTTTGTGAGGGTCCAACTGAGTAATAGTGCTTTGGAAAATGTGGTTGAAGTGAATCGAGTATGGAAGGCTGAGAGACCGACCAGGGGAGATCCTTAGTTTATTAGTCCATTAATTAATAGTTCATCAACTCTTTGTGCCACAGGTACATGTCCCCTTGGTATTAAGAGCAGCGCATGCTCACCTTTTGTGGGGAGGGATTTGGAAGAGGAGAAAATCAGGTGCTCCTGAGTTTTTATTGGCCAGGAATCTTCATGGCAGTCCAGAGATACTTTCAAGTCTGCCCGGTATGGCAGTGGATGGCCCTTAACCAGACTATCAAGCTTCTCTGCTTTCCCTATAATTCCAGGTCTATTAGAGCGGAATGCCATTGACTTAGTAGTTCCCATCGTGAAGTCTGCCCAAAGGCATCAATATAAATTGGTATTTCTTGATTATGCTACACGATACCCTTGTCACACATCGGCCCCGTGGACGAGTACCGGCGTTGTTACCTCTGTCCCATAAATGGTGACTACGGTATCTTGGATCCAGTGTTTTAGTCTCAGTCTTCATCTGGTTCCATTCTGTGCATATGTCAATCATTGGTCTCTCTATAACCTCCCACTCGCACCTATTGGTCCTGGTGCTTTTGGAGCAATATTTAAACCTCCCATTTCCTGCTCTCTGGATCCTGTTCTTCAAGTTACTTACTCTTGTCAGGATTGGGCTCTCCTAGTGTGACTTACTCTTGGTTGCTGTGCATCATTGCTCCGGGACCTGCTGTGTTTGCTCCCTGATACCTTCGTTGGAGATCTCACTTTATCGGGTCTTCACTGCCGAATTCAGCATCTCCTCTACGGTTTGTTTCATTAGACTTCACCGCTCCACGATAGTAACCCCAACTTCATCAGGAATCCGCTACAGCTGCTGAGCTGAACTAATATTCAAATGGTTCAGCTAAGTCTTCATTAATTGCTGTTTTCACGGAACTGACGTTGTATCAGTAACTCAATTGCTATCATCTGTGTTACCACTTAAACGGATGAACTAAGTCTTTATTATTGCTGTTTCTGCTGAACTGTTGCTGTAATTCATCTACCGTTATCCTGAGTTATCGCTTAAATGATTCAGCTAGTTCTTCAACATATCTGCTCCTATTGAACTGTTGCTGTTCCAGTAATTCATCTGCTGTTGCTCTGAGTTACCAGCTAAACGGATCAGCTAATGCTTCATCATGCTTGTTGCTATTGAACTGTGCTGTATAAGTAATTCATCTGCTGTTGCTTTGAGTTACCAGCTAAACGGATCAGCTAATGCTTCATCATACTTGTTGCTATTGAACTGTGCTGTATCAGTAATTCATCTGCTGTCGCTCTGAGTTACCATCTAAATGCATCAGCTAATGTTTCATCATACTTGTTGCTATTGAACTGCATTGTATCAGTAATTCATCTGCTGTTGCTCTGAGTTACCATCTAAACGGATCAGCTAATGCTTCATTATACTTGTTTCTATTGAATTGTTGCTGTATCAGTAATTCATCTGCTGTCGCTCTGAGTTACCATCTACAAGGATCAGCTAATGCTTCATCATCTTCATTTCTATTGAACTTTTGCTGTACCAATAATTCATCTGCGGTTGCTCTGAGTTACCACCTAAACGGATCAGCTAATGCTTCATCATAATTGTTTCTATTCAACTGTGCTGTATTAGTAATCCATCTACTAGTACTTTAAGTTATTATCGTAAAAAATCAACGAACTTCCTTATTGTTATTGTCCTCAGTGAACTTTGCCTATTTTTGTTGCATTCCATCTATAACTGGCTCCACCTATATTTCTGCCTCACTCGTTCTGGGAACCGTGACCTGCGGTAATAGGTGTGTCAAAGCCCATGCTCTCTTCTAGAGTCATGGTGAAAAGAACCTACTGTTAGACTCCGCGCCCCAGTTCGAGTATTATCATCTGCAGGTATACAGGACTCATTACAATTTCCCAGATATTCGTGACAACCCTGAGGCAATTCCACTACACAATATTAAATCAAGTTCTATTGCAAAAGAGTTACTATTAAGGTATTGTCGACTCAACTTGTGTGGACAACTCCTAATGGATCAGGGCACTCCCTTCATGTCAGGATTAACGAAGGTGCTGTGTAAATTGCTAGTAGTACAAAGACTACAGACCTCAGACTATCACCCACAAATCAAGCGGTGGCTTAGGATAACAGAGATTGGGACACCCTGTTACACTATCTTATGTTTGCAATAAGCGAGGTGCCCCAGGCATCAAGGGGGTTCAGTCCCTTTGAGCTTCTGTTTCAGGGACAATCCCGCAGAGATCTGGATATCCTCAAAGAAGGGTGGGAACACCAGGGAACGAAGGAGCCAAATATAGTACAGTTTGTGGCCGAATTATACGACTGACTACAACAGATTAGTCCATTGGTAAAGCAACATCTAATGGAAGCAGAGGGAGAGCAAAAGGAAGGGTCATGATACCCGAGCCATCTTATACACCTTTAACCCAGGTGACAATGTGCTTGTCCTGGTACCAACTCAAGACAGCACTTTGTGTACACGTGATTCAAGGAGCGGTACTTTATCCAGACAAATGCTTCTGGGATGGGTATGGGGGCAGTATTGTCCCAGAGGGAGAAGGCTTAGGAGAGACTGGTTCTTTTCTCAGCCGTAAACTCCTCCCAAGGGAAAAGAAGTACGTTAAGGTAAAAAAGAAGTGTTTGGCCATTAAGTGGGCCATGGAAGCACTGCGGTACCACTTACTTGGTAGAGAGTTCACCCTGGTTGCCGACCACGCCCTGTTGCAATGGATGCTTGTCGTGAACATAAAAAACTTACAAATATTTATAAAGGTTAACCCATCACATAATTGTGGGAAATAAGGGATAAATCATAACTGCAGTAGAAATATGTCAAATGAATCCATTGATAAGTTTAGCTACTAAAGTGTAAAATGTGAAGACAGAAAGTCTGATGTAAATGTATTTGATGGCTTTGCACATTCCAGTGTGAGAAAATAGGAGTGTCACCTGTGGCAGCTTCAGAAAGCTTCTGCTGTGAGATATAGCCTGGCATGGGAGGTTGTTGTGACACCTGAATAGACTTTTAGGAACCACTCAGCATGTTGTCTGGCTCAAAGAGGCCATGTGCTGCCGTTGGCTATATGTGATATAGACAATTCCTCAATAGCATGATGAAGAGCAGCTCATATGTTAAATTAAGAATTCTGCCCCACAGAGAAGTTAAGGAAATGAGTATAAGCGTATAAGCCACGATTACACTGTATCTGGGCGTGTTTGATATCAAAAGATGGACCAGTTCATAGGGGATTTATTAATGATAAAATTGGATCTGTGTGACGATCCACAGAAAAGTTAGGTCACATAGTAGAATTGGTTAGTAAATCAGGCAACATACAAATGGGGATTGAAACCTCCTGGGGGGTAGAAAGAGGTGTGGAAGTGTCTTTAAAAGGCTGAGACCAGGTACAGCAAAATATCAGACTTGTGGGAAATCAATTCACATTGATAAGCTGTCCATCTTCCAAGCCAATTTCCTTTGGCCAGAATATGCAACTTATGTAAGTGCTACTCTAAATGTAACCCCTTTTATTTTAAACTGCTTTGCTTGTGTATGTTATCGCAATCTATTAATGACCATTAATTATTTTTATATCTGAATGCCCTGTACTTTTGTATATTAAATCTATAATTTCATAAGTGGAGTCCTTGATACTCTAACGAATCCATTAGTCTGTTAAGAAGAATATAGCTCGACCAAGTTAACCCTTTGAATGCCAGTGTGTGATTTATTGATACATGTGTGCTTGCATTATATTAGTGTAACAGTCTGGAGGTATGAAGAGTTAACCCTTTGTTCGCTGGTGTGGGTCTTGCTAGTCTGTGAGCAGCTAGAAGCCTTGGATGCCAGTGTGGGACAGTATATTGCGGTCCTATTGCCCGTATTCAATAGGTGGTGGCAAACCTGAAGTGTGTGAGGTGTGAGCGCTGCTTGGGGGCGATTCAGTAGGTCTATAACCTATGTGATAGGTAAAGAGAGACTGCGGGCTGGAATCGTGTGTGACCTCATACAGCGAACACCCCAAAGTCAAGGCAGCTGGGAGCGTGTTTGTGACAATATTCACCAATAATGTGGTGAATGCCAGGGTCACATGGTGGTTCCTAGTGCTACAAATTTTAGCTTTACGGTGGAAAATAGGATTGGGGCTCTGCATAATAATGCTGATGCCCTGTCGCAAAGAGATACGCTCCCCAGGGCAGCTGATTCACCTGATCTGGCAAAGCCAGAAGAGGGCGAGTTGGCAAAAGGAAATTTTTCCCAAGAAAAGAATCAGCTTCGCCAAGAATGGCACAGCTTAGGGAGAAAGGTTTGTAGAAAAGGGTGTAATTTACCATGGTCTGGTAACCAGAATAGGACCCGTTCACCGGGGAAAGGTACAGACAGGGTTTAGTATGCTGCTGTTACCTTAAGGAAGGATTTTACGCACAGGCATACGACATGAGTGTGATTGCAGAGCTGTGATTGTTGAGAATAAAAGGATTGTAGGATCTGGATGCAGAGCTTCTGACTCTGAATAGCAGCCGGACGATAGCTAGTGTCAGGAAGCAATGGAACATTTGATGATTATGTTACAGTGTTGTTGTGATGAAATAAAATAGCAACTTACATATCTATAAACACTCAGGGGTATATTTACTAAACTGTGGGTTTGGAAAAGTGGAGATGTTGCTTATAGTAACCACTCAGATTCTAGTTATCATTTTTTTCGTACATTCTACAAAATGACAGCTAGAATCTGATTGGTTGCTATAGGTAACGTCTTCACTTTTTCAAACCCACTGTTTAGTAAATATACCCCTCAGTGTCTGCTTTGTTAGGCACACCTTTTTAGTACTGGGTAGGACCCCCCTTTTCTCCCAGAACAGCCTGAATTCTTCAACAAGGTGCTGGAACCATTCCTTACAGACTGTGGTTCATATTGATATGATAGCAACAAGAGCATTATCAGCTGCACATTCATACAGCAAATCTCCTGTTCTAGCACTTCCTAAATCTGCTGTATTGGATTGAGACCTGGTGACCGTGGAGGTCATTGAAATACACTGAATTCATTGTCATGTTTATGGAACCATCTTTAGATGACGTGTGTTTTGTGACATGGCACGTTATCCTGCTGGAAGTAGCCAGTAGATGATTGGTAGACTCTGCTGTGTGTTCAGAGATGCATTTCTACATACCCCTGTTGTTGCAATGGTTATTGAGTTACTGTCTCCTACTTGTTAGCTTGAACCAGTCTGGCCATTCTCCTCTGATGACTCTCATTAACAAAGTGTGTTCACCCACAGATCTGAAACTCCCTGGATGTTTTTTTTTGTTATGTACAGCTTCCTCTGTAAACTCTAGAGACTGTAGTTCATGAAAATCCCAGGAAATCATCAGTTTCTGAGATACTCAAACCACCCCATCTGGCACAATCACAGTCCCTTAGATCATATTTCTTACCATTCTAGGATTTAGTCTGAACAACAACTGAACTTGATCCTATCTGCATGCTTTTATCAATGAGCTGCTGCCACAGGATTTGCTGATTAGCTATTTAGTAGTAATTTACATATATAAATGGGCTGGGTACTATTTAGCAACTACCCAAAATCCAACAGCACTTTAGCCGATAACATAACTCCGATTGTTATGTGCCCTACCTTGCTGTCACATTGACTGCTTGTAATACATGCTGTAAACAATTGTGGCCAATAAACATGCCGCCGTGGAAAAATGAAGTCAACATAAACTGCGAAACTGGTATTCTTCGTATTAAGGTGGTCATTTAAGGAAGTGCTGCGTCTACAATGTTTATTCTACATTGTAGACACAGCACCACAAGGTAGGGAACATGACAATCGGAGTTATGCTATCGGCTAAAGTCAGATTTTGGGTAGTCGCTGAAGCTACTACCACCGATACATATATATGAGAAAGAGAAGCAATCTCTATCCCTGTTTTCCAGCACCCATGGCAAAATAATAATGCGAAATTGCAGTACTAAGTAATGTTTTATTGTTGTGTAAAGTGATAATAAGGTCAGAGGAAGACACACCTGCACTGCATCTCAGGACTAATTGAAAGCAAGAATGCAGAAAATAGTTTTTCAGAGGGAGACACACCAGCAGAGCAGTTCAGTTTAAGTTAAAAGCAAAGATGCACAGAACAACCAGCTGATCTCTAACATAAAGTACACACTATATTGCACATTTTTTTACAGCACTGCCTGATTTTATATTGATGATAAAATTTCAATTTACATAATACACTTTTACATTTGAAAGACTAAGTATTGCTGTGCCTATTACATTCACTTTTATGGCAATCCAAGCAGGATTTTGATTGTCATTCTCAATAGACTCCTGACCTCTTGACATTGCTGCCAAAACCTTTTCATAATTAAATAAAATTGAGTCAAACCACCATTTAATTTCCTCAGGATGTCCTCAATGTGTGGCTTCTGTGCACAGCTCAGCAGCCTTTGGTTTGCTATGATTACATCTGAAATTGCTCAAATTTTCTGTGGGGAAAGATATTAATGATGAGAAAGAGGAAGTAGAAGATGTGTTAGCTAATAGTGTGCTGTTAAAAAGGCTGAAATTGACAATGCAGCTGGCAATATTCACACTGCGGACTGCAAGGAGTACCATGCTTGGTACTCCATATGCTTGGTACTCCAAGGGGTATATTTACTAAACTGCGGGTTTTAAAATAGTGGAAATGTTGCCTATAACACACCTAATCAGATTCTAGCTGTCATTTTGTAGAATGATAACTAGAATCTGATTGGTTGCTCTAGGCAACATCTCCACTTTTCCAAACCCGCAGTTTAGTGAATATACCCCCAAATGCTATTTTAATTCCTAAAGTGGTAGTAGGCTGGACATTTTTAGATAGACTGTCAAATACACAAAAGGTGCTAATTGCAAGCTTCACACAGAAGGAGCATGCCCATATTCCGTTTTTTTCCCCCGGAACTGCTCCCAATTATGCGTGCAATGGACAATTCGGTACATTTGCGCAAAATAAAACACTCTGCATGCCCACATATTTGTGGTTTATTAATGACCATTAAATACTGCAAAACTAACATTCATTATATCAAGGAAGATGGAGGAGGAAACAGCATAGATTAATAATAAATAATGACAATAATGATAGCAGATAGTGACAACAAAACTGGATTTCTTAAACCATGTTGTGGACACCCCATACTTTCCCCAATATCTTCAGGGTTGAAGCTGGAAAGTAGTTTAGCTTCTTAAGGCGTGTTCAATATTACTACCTTGGTATGAGGCACAATACTTCTCATAACTATTAGCAGAACTTAAATGGTTAATACTTCACTAATATGCTGTATCATAAGGACTCATAAATAATTTATTTAATATGATAAACCTAAAAAAATATAGATGTACAACGCCCGTAATTGAGCTTGTGATATGAAATGGGCCACAACAGACAATTAGGAATGCATGTTTTTTGTTACCGTGCTAAAGCCATTTATTGAGTATGTGCGTATATATATATATATATATATATATATATATATGTATATATATATATATTTATATATAATGAAAAATTATATTATGTACAGTGTATCAGAGAATAAGCAGTGTAAAAAAAAGTTAGGACTCCCATTAGTTAGGATAATGATAATCAGCACATATTTGTTATCACCATAATAGGGGAATGGGGCTTTATCTAAATATTTTAAGCGTAATATCATTACTGGTACATGGAGAGGATAAAAATGATTAAGTGAAAATTATATGTTACTTGGCACACCCATACCATTTAAATTTTGTTTTATGCAGAATGATGTCAGTACATAGTCTTTTATATGGCTTTGGGGCTGCACAATGATCACAAGTCAATTGAAATGTCATGTATAATTTACATGTAAATAAATTAGCTTACGCAAAGGTAGAGGTTAGAAAAGGTAGCTTGGCTCCAAACTGTTCACTTGCAGCCAGTTATGTCAAGCATTCTGCAGCCATAATCTAATCTTTCCTTAGAGCAAGAAAAACAAGATCCTCCTTTTCAGAAATCATGTGGGACTGATCCTTTCAGGAAAATACACACCTCTCTACACTGTGTGGATTGAAATAAAATGTGTGTTCTGACCAATCCTAAATACATGAGAATATAAGCCAAAGTCTATTATTGTCAAGTATTGTATGTGATACAAGAAAATGAAGTGTTGCTAACATTTCACTTCAAGAATAGGAAAATCAACACACTTTGATATCATTTTATTAATCCCTATAAATAACTATAAGCATCTTCCAATAATCACAGGGAAAAAGCACAATTATAAACCAGCACTATAATGCATTATCAATACAGCACATATCACAAATGTGTTTCTTTCCTTTGCAAAATGTAATAATTCTGAGAATACCTGACATATTGATGTGGTTTTACAAAGAATTGCAGTATAGCGGCTTTATGTAAAGTGTATTCATGTATTAAATCACCATAACTATATAGGTTAAATCAGTAGAAACCTATCAGTTGCAAGTGATATAACACATGTCTCAATCTATACATAATGAGCACTGTTGACTTTGTCCTTACTCAATGTGAAATTGAGCTTATCCCTTGTGATCCAGGTCTGATTTATTATATGTTTCATTTTTAAAGGCTACAAATTCCTGGATAATTCTGGCTGTGCACTCAGCAGTACTGCAGGACAATTGCATAGCTTCCAACTGTTCCTATTTTCCATGAACATTCCCAGGTTTTGAAGTTTTTTCCCTCTTACATTTTATCCCCTAACGTGCCCCCCTTTATCTGCTAATGACCAACTGTACAAAATAGTTACTATTAATCTCTATGTAAGATGCGATTCTCAATATTTATTGTTATTTTGATGGATTTATTTAACATTTATTAAAGATGATAATTAAAATTATGTGCAACTTATTCCATTCCATTCTACTTTGTAAGAATTTTAAGAGTTTTTTTCCTTATGTTAGCTTATGTTTTGCCTGTATATTACAAATAAAACAGAAAGTTATTTACACCAATATACTACTACTACAAAAAAGCCCTATTTATCCCAAACAACATAACATCCTCTTGGGAAGCTGCATATTTTCATTACCTTGGATTATGCCACAGATCTGCTGTGCTCTCTGAACAGTCCACCCACAAACTATAAATAAATAAATATACATATGAAGACATCATGAAAGGACAAATCACAGAATTTGATTGATGGTACAGGGCCAGTTACTGTATTATATTACAAGGCAAGTGTCTTTTCTTGACCTAAATAGTGCAACATTTCTAAAGTAGGTTCCTTCTATTGTGGACTTCATGTTGCAAACCAAAAGTTTGCCCCACTAGCCAGTAGCCAGCACAGGATGGAGCGAGTGATATATCAGGGAGAGGCAAGCAGTCAGGATAGGCAGAAAGTGCAGTACATAGCAGAAACCACTGACTATATTAGTGGTCGGAGGAAAAAGTGCTGGGGGCCTCCTAGGAGACAGATGTTGTTATACATTAATAACATTTTCCCCTTCATGTTTCCTCTAAATAAGTGATCTCTCAGATTGCCCTGCAAGTGGAATATAACCACTAAATTCAGTGATGTACTTATCTAGTAGAAAAAGATCTGTACTAAAAGAAAATGTCTGCCGCTCTCCTAAACTGTGGACAGATAAGAGAAGAGTGTCTGTTAATAGTATGGTCACATGCTCTGTATGCAAAGCAGAGAGGATGTGACCAGTTTCAGAGGTGCAGGGAGAAGAGGTGCCACTATATCATAATGACAAATAGTGGACCACAGACTATAGCATAAAGCCAATATTCTGGTTTCTACAGCATAATGCAGACCCATATTCTGGTGACTGTAATACAACGTGAAGCCCATTTTCAGGTGACTATAGCATAAAGCTGAACCCATTTTTTTTTAATAATAGCATTATGACCAAGATCCTTGATATGTCTAGTACATTTAACAAGTAACCCAGGGGTGGCATAATTGCATCGCTGGAGTCCAAATTATTTATTCTCCACTCCCAAGCCCAGTGCAACCGGGAAGAGCCACAGCAATTTATCAATGCAGTTGCTGGCTAGCTATGCAGGTTTCTTTGTCTTGCTTATCAATTACTGCTACAGATGATAGGCTTGTCCTTCCTTACGGGGCTCCTGGACAGTCCACTATATAAAATCATATTCATTTCATGCTCATCAAATGAACATGATGCTGAATATGAACTGGGTATTGATCCCTACAGTACCAGCCTGTTTATACTTTATTTAGTTTTTCAGATTAAACAACCTATCTTCCTTGTCAGTGATGTATTATATATGTACATGAGTAAAAAAAACTGCTTCTTTCATGATGTCATATGCCTATTTTTTAGTTCAGTTATGCCCCTTAGTGAAAAGAGATGGCATTAGTTGCAAAAGTAGCAAATTTTCTTATGATGAGAGGAGCTAGCCAAACATAAATATATCACAATGTTCTATAAAGAATAGCTGCAGTGATGGGCCAGATTATATGACCAAATGCAAAAAATTAGATTTTGCTTACTTGGAGGGGATATCCTAATAAAATGTATGGGGTGGAGAGAGTACAGGTTTAGAGGCATTATAGCAGTGTCTGCAGAGCATTTTTGTACCACCCAGTGGTGGCATTAATTGTTCATCAGCCAATGCTTGACACACTTTGAGCCATCTATCTTTTGAATTAGAATTTTTCAGTTTTCAAATACTTCATAAATGGTTACACATACCTGGATGTACATACACCGATTGTTACACCTTCATTTATTAGGAGCAAATAGCAAGACAACTCCTACTTCCAGTGAAATATTGCTCAACTGTTGGCAGGTACTACCAAAGCTGGAAATAATCAAAGCTCCTGGCATATGTTGTATCCTTTAAATCCTTAAAAACAGACTACACCTTTATTAACTCTTTCAATGTATATCATGTAGCTATTATGGGCTACGAACTAAATATGGAAAACCATTTAGACTCAAAGAGGTACTTTTGCACACATTGGCAGTTGTGCAGTTGTTACTCCAGAATAACAAAACTCCCAAGAAGAGAGGTGAAAAAACCATGCTTTCAGTGAGAGGATCCCCCAAACAACTTTTTGCTCTTTTTCAGCTAGAGTTAAGGCAAGAGATAGCTGTGTGAGTTAGCTCTGAACCCAACAATGGCAAGAGGTAAAAGAGATAGCATTGTCAGTTTCAGTAGAGAGCCCGAGAAAGGAGCAGGTAAAACTTGTCTGGGGGTCGAGTGTCATGAGTGTAGAAATTTGCTCAGAGAACCTTCCAGAAATTAATTTTGCAAGCAGAGTCTACACACCCAAAAGTACTGAGTGTTACAAGGCACAGGGTAGAATGGACAAAGATACCCTCAAGTGATGTGAGAGAAGGGCAAGCAGAGTTACCCTGGCATTGTAGAGACAGAAGAGCGAGTCCCAATCAGCAAGAGTTTTAGCTCTGGGGATTAATTATGTGATACCTCATTGTGATTAATGCAGCCAAGAACCGTGCTGGAGAGAAAATATTTAATAAAGATTCTTAATTTTTTTCTTCATCATCTGGCACTAATTGTTATCTCCAGGAGATTGTGCCACACCACTATGTCTACATATACACAGGAAAAAAGAGCTTAACAGCATAACAACCAGGCATTTGTTGTCATTTCCTAAACTGCACTAAAAATAGCATTTAAGATCTGATAGGTTCTATGTGTTACATCTTACAACACCAGGGGGTAAATGTATAAACGTGCGGGTTCTTCAAGACCCACGTGTTCGGCGATTAAATTTCAAGCGGCGCTGCATTGTAAAGGGAAACTTCCCTTTACAATGCAGTGCCGCTTGAAATTTAATCGCCGAACACGCTGAACACGCGGGTGTTGAAGAATTCGCATGTTCATACATTTACCCCCAGATGTACTTTCTAACAGAAAGGTAATTTTATGATTTATGCAAGACATAAAGGTGTGAAAAGAGTATTTTGAGTATGCAAAAATTTAAATTAATTAAGGGGCCTGTCATAGAGTGATGGAAAGGGAAAATTTCAGTTTATAGTCATGCCTACCAACATGTGAATTTTCATATTGGCAAGAAACCTTCAAATTGTCACACTCTGCAAACAAGCTCTAGTTAGACAAATAGGGGTATTTACACAAATGATACACAAAATGAAATGCACCTTGCTATACAAAAAAAACTGAGCCTACATATTACACAGCACTTTACAAAAATATTTAATCATTCAGTCCTTGTCCCAGTGAACCTTACAATCAATATTATCTAATATGCAAACACTAGGTAAGAAGCCATTTAACCATACTTGCCTACACTCCTGGAATTTTCTGGGAGATTACCAAATTTCAGGGAGTCCTCCTGGAATGTTGTGGAGGCGTGGCTTATTGTGCCATCAAAACCCCACCCCTGCTATGTAATGCCGTAAATTTCAGTTTGGTTATATATTATCACAACTGTTGCTACAATACATTGTTTCGTGTAAATTGATGAAAGGTAGCACCTTCCATCATGTGTATGTTGGTGTTAAAATTAATTGTTCGATCGATCACCAATTCTTTCTACTATTAATTTGCTCTACAAAGTAAATAGTTTAAGACATTGCAGCACTAAATATATATATATATATATATATATATATATATATATATATATATATATATATATATATGCTCAGACTTACCTGTTAGTAATAGAAGCCAATATAACTAATGCTATAATGTACTATAAGCCTAAGAAAATATTAAAGAATTTTAATAAGACTACAGTTGAGTTGCAATATATATAGTGAACTTAAATTATTTTAACACCATCCACAAATGTTCTCAGGATGGAGTAATAGGAATGTTGCAAAACCAAATAATATAAAATTCCCCTTTTACATGAAAGACATAAAATGTTTCCATTTTGCTTTTCATCATATATTTTCCATTCCTTCTAAATCGCCAACTGTTTCCACTAGGCAGAAAAACACTAAATTACATGTATGCTGACCACAGTGATGGAAATAATACAGTTAAAGATATGCTAGCAAAGAGGGTGCTAAAATATCAAAGAATATATCAAATAATCTCTAAAAGTTTGTACTTCAGTTGCTATAAAATATGACACCAATGTTGTTTGTTTGACAGGGACTTATTCAATTGAAGCTTGGTAATGTTTTAGTTGCAAATATTATGTTATTGTAAATAATTCAATAAACAATTTATTTTATTCACGTCCTCTGAAATGGAAAGAAGGGGATGAGGAATAAGAGAGGGGATGGGAGGGTAAAGGTATGGGCATCCATTGCCTCAGCGACAGACAGCAGCAACATATACATTAACATACTTTGGGTTTAACCACTTAGACCAATTTTGTACATATTTTGCTTCACAGTTAATGGATACATATGCTTGTCTTTCGTGGCTAATGGTTTAGTTTACCAGTTTCAACTATTCTCAAAAATGTGGTCCCTCAATAGCCATTCAAGTTCTTGCTATAGACACCTTGGCCAAAGAAACTAATTTTAGTATATATTGGTCCACTTGTCTTTATATTCTTATAATGATAATCCAAACAATGTATATGAAGTATAGGCAGAGTAACCAGAATACTAGTTTCACCAATAAAATAAATTACCTTCAACCAAAATATATTTACCAATGGAAAATGTCAAGCAACCTGCCAAATGTAGCTTGAGCAGCACCACATTTTACCCCCTAAGAGGGACTGTAAAGATCTAAGATTAAACCCAAACTGCTCTATTAAAAACTTTGTAAAGTATTATTAGATCCATCATGTTTTGGTACCATTCTTTATTCATCCAAGGGACAACTACATCCCTTTGCACTTATTTGCCCTTAGTTTTATTTAAGGAATAATTTATTTGTGGGGTAAATCTCCAGTTGCAACACACACTGGGTATGCTACACACCTCATTATCTTCTTCCCATTTACAGTGATTGATAGTAAAACTCCCATCATCATGTGATCTTCATATTGAGAGTTATCTTATTCAACAATGTTAACTACATAGACATATAGAGGCCTATTGCTATTCTTCCAAGTGGCTGTTCTGTACTAATACAAAGGATGCCATCAATACAAATTAGCTCATTTGGGACCCTAGTTCTACCCTTGAAGGTGCATTTTGCAGGAGTTGACTTTTTCTTATTAAATATTTTGTATCAGGGTGTGTGCTCATGCATGAGTTAAAATCAAAGTAACCTCTTTTAAAACCAAGTTAGGATGTGATCTTCGCAAAGAGTGTAACTTTTGCCATGGAATGATACACCACCACATTCTGAATGCCAACTAATATAGATTGAGAACCCTGCTTAAGTGTCATTTTGAGGGTATGCTACCAGCAAATTCACACAAGTTACTGATGTTCTTCCATTTACTTGTTATCAGATATTGTTTATTCAATTGTCTTCAGATATTGTCATATCTATTGTCTACATGTATGTAGTTTTTGCATATTATTGTTCAGTTAATCTTCATTTACCAACATATTGTTTTATTGTCATTGCATTTTCTTCATATTGTTATAGCATTTATCTCCATTTTACCACCCTTATCAAGGATTAAACTTGTAATAGCTCTGTTACTACTTATAAGGTTACAGGCCTATAAGTCAAGTGGCTTATCTGTCTTTCTTGGTGTGTGTGAGTTGTCACAAGTCTATTATAGAGAGGCAAGCAGGGATTTCCAGATTCAACCCCTAGTGTATCTTGCCAGAATCTACACCCCAAAGAGAGAACACAACTCGGGGGGAGGCAGTCATTTGAGAACTTTAAACAAGGTGAGATCACTCTAATCATGAGGTTCACCACGAATCTCCCCACCAGGTGCACTGAGGAACGGCCTCCAAAAATACATTAACATAAAAAAAGAATGAATGCAAAAAACCTAACAAAATGAGCTTCAAGCTACTATCTAAACAAAAATTACCAAACGGAAACTAACAAACAAATGAATCACTAAAGCTACTAAAACAACACCAAAAAAATAACAAATACAAGCAAAACTCTAATTAAAAGAAAATTAAAAAACCTAAATTACGGTTTAAGACCTCTCACTAGGTCTAACTTGTCCTGTTCTCTGCTTCCCTCTCCTACAGAGGTTGTAAGATAACTGACAGAGGAGAAAATCAGCGAGATTGAACGTTTTACTGGTACAAAAAAAAAGGGGGAAAGTCGCCATGATTTGCAGAGTAGTATGCCAAATTTTTGGTACATTCATACATCTGTAGTTTTCAACAGATTCTTCCTAGCAGATGATTGTTTGTCCTATTTTATGCAGAACAGCACATGCTATTTTTGGCATATATGTCCGGCCCTTCCAATTAGTTTGGTTCAATAGGAGATAAACAATATGGGAGTAATTTAATGGTAAATTAATGTTCCTAATGCAATTTATAGTTGCTTGCATAAATGTACTCAATATGTGGTAATTCAAATTTGGTATGTGTTAAGTTTATCAATATAGGTCTGATACTGAGCTAGACACATATGAGATCAAAGATCTAAAAATACACGCATAAATAGCACATTTACACCCATATGCTGAGTCGGATGCATCTGAGGATGTATCAGGCTCTGCACCAGTAGCATTTGTGCCAAGTTTATGTTGCACATACAGCGTACATCGAATACACTCACACACAACCTCGTAAAAATCACATTCTAAAATACTCTCACAAAGTCATGGAGAATAGGCATGATCAATGAAGAAAGCACTATCCGCTTCAGAGGTCAATCCGCAATCAACCAATTAGAAGTGGCTAGCTAGTTTTTGCAACCATTACCATCATCAGTGTGTTTCTCCACCAGCCCTCAGTCACCTGCAAGTGATATAGCTACTGACATCCAGATCTGTGTCCTTGTGTGGGTCTACCTCATTCATAATTACACAAACACGCCCTTACTGTATGGGCTGATTTTGATCGCTCCTTCTCTCCCCCCTTCCATCTCTCTATGTGTAAGAAGGCAGAAATGTCAGATGCGACCAAATCTGCATACGGTCATGGGTGTACATTTTTTTTACTGCTCATCCACAGTACAAATTTATGTATTTTACGATAAACAAATGGGCCCAACTCAGCATAAGCTCCTATGTGCCAAAGCAGTCAATGTGCATGAGCAGGTAAAGCTTGAGTGAGAAACTGTACTTGAATAGAATGTGTGTGTAAGCATGTAACATTTAATGTCCCATAGGATGACCTTGATATACTACATCCCACATCATAACATGCTCAGTGAACATTACAATGTTATATGTGTACATTTTAAATAACTGGTTACAAAACCCAAAGAATATGAAAATCCCATGACTTCCTTCTTATGTACAGTATAAGAAAAAATGTACTATACAGTTGGTTAATACGGAAAAATAGTGGCATTTCTAGGAGAAACAAATGCTAGGAACTGTCTTTGAAAATTAGGTTGACAATATGGTGTTAGAGGGAAAGAAGAGAATGGATACTGATGTGCCGGTGACAGTATGCCACTCAGAGTGGTAATATAAGCAATGTCTAGTAGGTTGAAGGTGTGGTCCATAGGCTTCAGCAATCGATTCTGAATGTTAACTTTTGGCCAGCTGCACGTCTCCTCACGTGCAGCTTAGGATTAAAGTCTGTGCAGACATGTGTATATGTTACAATATAAATGATGTTCAATATAAAAATAAATGTATTTAATAATGAAATGTGGTTTTCTTACCCTGGAGATCTTCTTGTGGTGTTCATCCGCCTATCTGTTTCCCAATTATGGCAACCAGAGTACTGTGTGGGCTGGGGATGGGCTCCACATCCTTCCATAGCCCCTGAAGGGGTTGTGAACACAGCAGGTTGGTACCTGCTCCCACTACATATGCAGGCGTGGGCCCCTGTACGTTGCACCTGCTCCCAGCCTCCTCTCTGCACCCCTGAATAGGAGTGCTTAGTAGCTGCAGGTTACTTTCGGTGAAAGGAAACCCCAAGACAAATTGGTAAAGCACAATTGAAAGACAATGAGGCAGAGTAAGCCCATCTGTCACATAACCGTGTTACCCTTTTAAATTATAAACTGACATGAGCATTGAGGATGGAAGGGGCCAGTATGTGTGAGGGCAGCTGGGCAGCTTGGATTTAGCAAAAAATGTCTATACTGGTATGTGGGAAACTTTGCTTACTCAGGAATGTTGTAGAGAATAGGCAGGTAGTATGCTTAAGAGTAAATTTAATTTAAATAAAAAAATATTTACTGATTTTTGAGCTTTCTCTTCTGAGTGCTATGTAATTATATTATTCGATATTGATCGCATAAAATATTCAACATAACATATTTTTCTGATTTATTTCTGTTAAATTCATTATCAAAACATTAAATCTCCAGTTTATTGCCCTTAGGGCCATTAGTCAGTCTGAAAAATATTTTTGGGGAGTAACTACATATTCTGCATACTATTTTCAGAACATTAAGTATGGGCATAGTCATATCAGGGGGATTGATTGAGGTGTTGAAAAAATGGTTAGACCTGCTAATGATGCCCCAATTAACCTCCAGTGAGGCTCTATCTTAAGTTGAAGCCACCTAATTGAACAATTGAAGACTAGCAATAATGGCAAGTGCTACAATTAGATTTGGAAATAAATTAGAATTGATGCTATTAAAGACTGAATTCTCCATAATACTAGAAGAATTTTATTTTAAAGTAAGCTTAGGGAGTGGTTTGGGAGACAGTTTATTCCTTAAACCCTTGAAATAAAAAAAAGTATCCTTAAGAATTAATAGTCTTGCTGATTCCTTAAAAAAAATATCAAATGTTGGCACAAATATTAGCTTTCTTTCTGCTACTAATTATGTATCCTGGCTTCTTGTATTATTCCTAAGTGTGTCATATTACTTCAGAAAGGCGCTGACACAAATATTTCACATGTCTCACATTCATATTTTAGTGTAAATGTGCTGGAATTCACATTGTAGCTCTTTAGAGTTTTGTTCTTTGTTTAAAAATGAAAATGAAGCAAACAGAATGCTGATTCATGGCATCCATCTCTTAAATAAAAGTCCAGGAGCATCTTGTGTTAGGAGATAAGCTGTGTCATTTGATCTGATGTAACCCATAGTTTAAAATAGATACAGTCCTCTCTGCCACATTATTCAAGTTAGCAGCCCACCTCCCATTTACAACCATGCTAGGGATAAATATAGATAATTTGCAATGGTAGAAGCTACAGTTATGCAATAAATGGTTCTGCACAAAGTCCTACCAGTATGCTTTTGAACTGTGGGAAGAAATTGGAGCACCCAAAAAAAACATGCAAATATGGGGACATCATACAATCTCCTTACAGACAGGGCCTTGGGCAGAATCAACTCCATGACCCCCATGGTGTCATGTTTGTACACTTTGCTTCTTTTTTTTTTTGCTAATCATAAACTACCTGGCACTTTTTTATTTTAGAGGTTTGCTTGTTAACATTAGGTAAGCTCATTTCTATAGGTGTAGGGAACTATATCTTAAAAGGTTCCTCATTCAGTGGACTGATTGGTTAAGGGTTCAGTGAAAACAGAATTTGAAAAGCATAAGCCTTTCATGATCTGCTGAGATTATATTGACCAGAGAACCCTATATTCCAAAAGATGGGTAACAAAATAACTGTCTATAGGTGGGATTCAGCATTCTCTTATTATGCTCACAATGCAAAATGGATATTCACTTTGTGGAATTCCATGTTAATGTGGCTCTCAGAAGTGAAACTCTTGAAATGCAGATATTTATATGTACATTGGCATTATGGAGGGGTCTAAATGTATTGTTTGAATATTGTCACTATCGAGAATTAAAAAAATCAAACCCTATAATATTTTTTAGCGTTTAAGTGAGATATAAGACAGTATTTGTAAAGGAAAGATGTATCAGAAAGAGATGCCGTTTCACGAATGTGCACTGGACCTGGCAGCCCAGACTTCCATTTCCATATTTGGTAAAAAAGAATAAATAAAGTTAAACAACAAAAATGTAGAAAATAAGAAAAAAATAAAGCATTTTTCTTGTTTTCCTCTGTCCTAGGATGGCATTAGTCCATCAAAGCAATGACATTGCTTTGCTATGTCTTTTTTTGTGTTTACAGTTTAATAAAGGAGTATAAGCCCAAAGCATCGGCATCTACACTTTTGCGCTCACTTTAATAAAGATGAATACATTTAGGAGATGATAGTTAAGGAGTGCTACCACAATATTATTGTAATTGAAGCCTGCATTGTACACTAGCCAACTGAATGGCCTCTGCATTGTACAATTGTCTCCAAAATGGACTTGGTTATCTGTAGTAGCTGGCAGAATTACCATGGAATTGTATAGCTGCCAGCAGACATGGCTCTGCTTGTGTACAAACAGCCAGAATGGGCTCTATGTTGTATACTAGAATGAGAGCTTGGGCTAGTTGGGTTCCTGTTTGCCAGGTTATATGGGGCGCAAGTCCTGCCCTGTTGGAGAGGAATAAGATAATAGTTTGGATTATTGTAAAATCAGGTCTGGGATCAGCAATACTAGCAATTTAGGTGGATACTTCCATTCTTAATTCAATTCTAGTTTTGGCTGACTGTGTTAAAATCAACTATCTCCTTTTCGTTAGGTGCTTTAGCTGGGTTTAATTTCTCCCCTCCTTTTATTGTAAGCAGTATCTTTGTATGTTACACAGGTAAAGGGCAGCCCAAAGAGGTACTGTATTTTGTTAATGGGGAACTACAGCTTAAAACTCGTTTGACCCAAATAATAGACCCACTAGAGTGCAAAAGGGCAGGGTTCAAGTAATGGCAAAGAAAAGGTCAGAGTGAGAATAGAGTTTGTATTCACCAAGGAATGATGCCTGTATTGTATACTGGCCACCAGGTACAGTGTCTATATAGTATACTAGCCACAACAAAGGGATTCTGTATTTTACAAAACCACCAATGAGGGGAAAACACCTATGTGTAGTTATTATTTAAATATTATGTTTTATTTGTGAAAAGGATAACTACACCTTTAGTGGCATTAACCTGCTTAATGGACCACTAAACCTCAAAACTGACATTTTCAAATATACACTGTTTAGTGTTAACCTAGCATGCCACTGCAGCTCTAGTAAAGTATTATCTCTCTACTCCATTACATACAGATGAAGCTCTTCCACATTTTAGATTGGTGTACTGATTGGATCTGATACTGGACTAAAGCTATGACTTTCAGTCATTTGAATTACTGTGACATTACTTCCCCTGCCACTCTGTATATAGAAATCAACCAATCCAGACAGTACATTTATACAAAGCAAGTCTGCAAAGCTGTCAGCCAGTGCTTGCCTTCTCTATCAGAGGCACCTTCATTTTAGCATAACAAAAGAGTGAAACTTTATGAACATAGTAGACACTTAAGTTATATTAATTTTACTGTCGAGCTCAGTAATACACAGACTTACGTTTTAAATTACTTAAACGTTAAGGGGTATATTTACTAAACTGCAGGTTTGAAAAAGTGGTGGTGTTGCCTATAGCAACCAATCAGATTCTAGCTGTCATTTTGCAGAATGCACTAAATAAATGATAGCTAGAATCTGATTAGTTGCTATAGGCAGCATCTCCACTTTTTCAAATATACCCCCAGGGGTCATTTTGATTAATGAGTAACCTCTCCATTTAGCTATTGCCTAGTGTGCAGCTTTTACTTTATATATTTTTTTTTTTTTACTTACATTACTACAGCACACTAGTGTGGTAGTATTATGGCTTAGTTCAATTTTACTGACTGGTAATTCTGGTGTAAAATAATCAATCTGTCAAAAATATGAAATATACTGTAAGTCTAAGGAGTTGATATTTTTTCAGTGATTATAGTAGGCAAAGAGTATTTAACAATATACATATCCATTATAATAAAATTCAAGAATGGCAGTATACCTGTCACTCTGATATGATGGAAGGAGCCATAACGTTTTGTTATGTCTTCTACTCAAGACCATTTTTAGATAAAATGAGGCCCTGTGGATAAATCATGATGGGACACAGTGACTGTTGGACCAGCAGCTTATTGTAATTTCACATACCCCATTGCTAGGTATATCTCACAGCCCAATTACCAGTCACACTGCACATACCACATTGCCATCTACATTATATAGATCCCGTTCCACAAACCCTCATTGTACATTTACTTTGTTTTCTACATTTTTATTGCAGTCACCAACTGAAGTTGGAAAGGAGATATGTTTCTTCATTAAAAAAGGATCAACTCCTGCTACAAGTGATACCTGCACAATTTCCTCAGTGCCTCACAAAGCACCTTATTTTAGGACTACTGAGGTTGAGCTTTAGGGTCCAGCCTTAGCCCAGTAAGCAGATAGCAGTACAGACTCCAGAAGAACTTACAGTATGAACAAATTTGCAGGGACGTCAAATTTTCCTTAACTCTAGGAGCCAGCTCCAACCACACGCTGCATCATATTTGGTGCAAAGAATAAAATGCAGAGTAATATGGTGCCAAAGTGTACAAATTGTAACCATATCCTTTTAAAATGGAGGCACGGTAATTAGGGCCACTCCAATAGTTTTTACCACTATCTCTCCTTCTCTGAATTCATACCTTCCTTTATTTCGACTAGAGTGTTTCCTTTGAAATTACTTTAATTGTATATTATATGTGCTTATAATGTCTTATTTCACACCCTACCCACCGAAACACCTGTGGAATTAGCTTTTTTCTCAATACCTTCGACATCGAGACCAAGTAATTCGAAACAATGAAATTCTACTATGCACTCCTTGGCAAGAAATGGCTAAGTACAACTTGTTTATAAGTTTACTAGGTGGATGATGCTATGCTTGTAGCACACACTACAACTCCACACAAGCAATTCATATAGGTAAACCCCTGAGTACCATATGAAGTATATGCGCTTGCTGCTCCCTGCTGAAACTCTTTCCTGGCCCTTCTTCACTCCCCTCTAGTCTCCTTTCTATTTATCCTGACTTGTGATCTTTAATATGTGATCTGCCCCAACAGATTGATTTATGTATTATTATTTATTTTTGTGTGTTTATATAGCTCCAATCATATTACACACTGCTGTGAAGAGGATATATAGTCCTAGAGCTGCACCCTGTGTGCACTTTGTGGCAAAGCCCATTTTCCATGTAGCTGAGTTAAATTGGTCTATATAATTTATATTGTCTGGACATTATGTTTCTGGAAGAAAGGAAAGGAAGAAGGATCCTCATAATAGCAATCCGGCCTATTTTGTAGTGGCTTTCCATAAAGTATTCTAAGAACCTTTGGCAGGGTACCCAAATTATGGGCCAGCTTGCATCCTGTCCTCTGAACATAATTGGAACAAAGAGGCTATTGCGAAGCTGCTCATTTACTGTGAATGCTCCTGAGCAGCTGGGCAATTAGTTTAAGGGCAATTGCCTGACTACACTGCAGCCAAATTGATTCATAGGGAACAGTTTGTCTGGCTGCATGTGCATTTATAGTGCATTGTAGTCTTCACTGTCTGTGCAGTTTCCTTACAGTGCGAATTTTGCTTCCTGTTTCTGATTTTAGTTCCAGTTCTGACATTGCTTGTTTCTCATTGTTCTCTGGATTGCGACATGCCATGACCTGTTGCTTGGACCTTTCACCATTATCTGGTTTGCTGCATGCCCTAGCCTCTTGTCTGGATCTTTAACCATTATCTGGATTGCTGCCTATACTGACATTATTGGTAGGAACTTTGAACATTCCTGGATTGCTGCCTGACCTGACCTCTTGTCGGACACTGGACCTTGTTCCATATATTCAGGTCTATATGAATAGCTATGTTGGTTCTTTTGTACAGTTCTCTGTATTATTCTGATTAGTATTACCAATATTTCTGATTTCAGTGTCTCTCTCAGAATACTCAATACATGGGGAAAATGAGTGTTAGATGCATGGCAGTGAGTACAAATCTGTGTTGATGTTACTGGTATTCATTACTTTTCTACACAGCAATCTCCTTTTGTTCATTATATCGCTACCAATAAACATTGTCCAATGCAATTATTGTGGTTCCAATGCACGAAGAGATATCATTGCAAAATATAGCAGGATTTACAGCAAGCCATGCTGGAACATAAAAGATATAACAACAAACAGGAAAGTATAAACTGAATACATTACATAAAGCCAGTGCTTCCCCTGGGCCCAGGTTTCAGGTACAGTCCTGTTGTCTGTTGTCAGGAAGAGAGGAAAACCTTACTGGCCCAGGGAGCTTATATGCAGTTTCAGTTAACAAAAAAAAACACTGATGTCAAAATGTACACAGATAACACTCAGAGAGGTCTTCATTGATCCAGGGTTAACAATGGTCCAGTTGTCTGATGGTCATAGGTCAATTCATTTGATCTTTTCCAAGGGTGGGGGCAAGTTACTCCAACTGTTGCCTACATGCCTTCCTGCTAAATAACCAGTTCAAACTGACCCATAAACAAAGTACTTTTGAGTCTTAGTCTCATATTGCTTATAAATTGCGACCGCTAGATGCGATTGCTACTCTGTCGAAACCGGGTTAACACTGGTGAAATAAGCTTTAATATGAGACCAAACTCTTTACATCTTAGGGGACCTGAACCATAAATATCTTTATTATAATTTTATCTATGTATAAATAATCTCTAATACATTTTACTAATAAATGTGGATTGGAACCTTAATAAATGTGTACCATTTACAAGTGTAAGTGCGAATGTAAATGTTTTTGTTATTAGTCTGTGCGATTGCGTGACTACACATGGCATACTAATCGCAATCACACGGTAAAACAATATAAATCAATTTAGTTTACTTCATCCAACTTTTTGACTTCCACAGTTGCCACCTGCATGCATCTGGCAGTAAACTGGTTAGTGTGGGCCACTAGTTGCCATCCTGCTTGGAACCTGTCAGTCCCACCACCACCAGAACTGAATCCCAAGATTTTGGTAAAATTTTTGCTTCTTCTGAACAGGTTAGGGGAGAGAAGCTTCATAAGGAAAAACAAAGTATTTTGCATAGCATTCTCCTCATATGTTTGTTTTGCTCCTTTTATTAGTTCCAACTTGGATAACTATATCAATTAGGATTTGCAGCCGCGATATTAGCGCATGTAGAGTGCCATTACAGTATCGCAACATCGCAGGTTTCTGTGCGCAACTCTATAGGGTGTACACAGAAATCCACAATGTTGCGGTACTGGGACCCATGCAGCCATGCGTAATCGCGGCCACGAATGCTAATTGAATATGCCCCTAAGAGTGATAATCGTGTTGTCCTGTAGTGCATGGAGAGACAGTTAAGGCAGATAAGTTGAACTCTTAACTTTGATGAAAAACACTTAGAAACATTTCCAGGAAATGTATTGAATAATGAAGAAAGGCTTTTGTAAAACTGTTGCACAATGTTGAATCTGAAGGTAATGTATTGTGCAATCACATTTGAAGGGACAATATAATGAAAGTGTGTATATTTTTTTAGATAAATACACTTATTATCACTAATTAGCCTCTAGTCTAGAAAGTCAGCAGCTGAACCCTTGCGTGAATATAATAGCGAAGAGGGACATTACTTGAAATTTATATGAATGGAGCTTTGCCGTGGAACAGACCTTCTCACAGACGTGCAAAGTTCCTTCCTGTGGTACAATGTTCAAGTTCCACCTTGATTCTATAAACTGCTCTTACAAGAAGTACAGAGGCGAAACTCTATAGATTAAAATTTATTTTAATTTAAATTAAATTTATTTGAAAGACAGTGAGCAGTAGACGGCTATTATATGCTGCAATCAGTGTCATTAAAGAATGCTGCATATTCTTTTTAGGTGGGGGACATTTCCCTTTGGAACATGAACTATTGCTGTAACTAAATATTGCTGAGTAAGCAGCAATCCTGCCTCAGGCTGAAAACTCTTTGGCACCAGCCCTTGCTGAGGGATTCTGTTAGAAGCTTTCTATTAATTTGCTTTGGTAGGCCAGGAATTTTCTAAGCTCATTTATCATATTGTCTAATCTAATAAAACAACTTTACAAATAAGTGCATTGTATATTTTTGATCATGATAACTATACTGACAAGATAATCATGTTTTCAAATATTTCTTACATTTTTCTGTCTTTTGTTTAATAATATTTTGTGACTCTATATTGAACTATAGTTATATTTTTCATTATACATAAAATAAAACACTGATCATCCAAGAAGGAGCAAACCATTAATTGGCCAAAGAAATCACTGTTAACTGAACAATTATCTGGATGTCTGTTCTTACTGCAAGCACTAATTGGATTAATTTCTTTATATCTGCTGCAGTTAATTAGACTAGGTACACACTACAGTGATTTCAGACAATAATCAGGCCAATCACCCGATAAGCATCCTTTCAGCCCGATATTGCATTGGTGTGTACACATAGACGATGAACGATAGGTGTTCCAAAACACCAACCATAGTTTGTTTCGATTGTTCAGCAGAACTTTAACTCTGGTTCAGCTATGGAACAATATCAGTTCAATCCTGCTATGTGTATTCCACACTCATGATCTCTATAGAGTTTACAGAGTCATGATCTTTTCAGCCGACGGTTATGGCAGTTGAAGTGCTCAGATCTGAGGGTAAATCATTTAAAACATTTTATAGTGTGTACGCATGAAACGGCATACTGATGTTTTTTCAGTCATTAATAAGATTGTTGCAGACAACACATTGGTCGGAAAATTCTGTGGTAGGTACCCAGCCTTAGATTGATGACCATACCTTCCTGTCTTGCAGATGACGAAAGAGAGACATTAACACTATGTACACACAAGTTTAATTATGAAATGTAGCCAATGTGCTCAGCAACATGCCTTGTTTTTGCAGTGGGGTACCTGGATGTTCCGCCCAGCACACATCACAGTGCATGTCCACTCTAATGGCCTGACATGAAAACCCCCTCTAGAAATCCTGCATTTGCACCTGAGATCAGACACTGAAAACCAGATAAGCATGACACACAGTACATGGTTGTACTGCAATTATTTAAGAGTGTAGTTCTTAAAAATGTTTGTTTATTTATTTTTTACAATGTATCTATATAGCATCAGCATATACTGAAACGCATTACAAATAGTTCTTACTATGCAAACATACTGCATATATTTTTACTAAATGCAATGCACCATGTGTAATTTATTTGTGTCTGATTTTATATGCATGACTTGGGAAATCTAATTACAGAGCTAAATATTTGGAAAAATGTTGAGCTTATACTGAACTAGATTTGTCCAGTATGCAATCTCCTAAATCCTTTAGAGAAAGCAAATTAAATAAAAACTGCTTAGGAGGGCAGTCCTTCTGTATTTTGCATTTCAGTAGAGCAAAGCCATAACTTGTGTGATTGCTTATAGTCTTCTAGGTAGTAACAATGTTGGCTTGGAGGCAGTGAACTTACAGTAAACATAAATGATAAGCTATGATTTGTCTAACTATAGAAGTTTATAATGCAAGGGTGTGACAGGATGGACCAACTATGCCACCCTGTCCATTTGTTGCTGGGGACCAGCTGGGCTTGCCCTGCCACCCTACCCTTTTCTTTATCCCAAATGCACCCTTTGACCGCAGTACAAGGGGCTTTTGCTGCTGCCACCACTAGGCTTCTTAGCGGCACCAAGAACCGCATCATTCTTGGTAACTCTCGCTGCTACCTTGCTGGGCACCTGGCTGGTACAACTGGCCTCTTGCCTTCAGATCGGGGTTGCTGTGTATGGTTCCCCCTGGCCTAATCTGCAGGGTAATGAGCAAAGTGTTGGAACATCAGAACAGCCGAATATCAAATTAGATTGGGTCTAATCTGTAGGCCACAGGAATTACAGCAGATAAGTAGGGGTCAAAGCAGGTCCTAAAAAGGACAGTTACACAATAGTTTGAGATACTAGTGATAGTACAGATGGAATAATAATAATATATGGTCAAACAGTGTGCTTTTTATATAGATTTACACACATACCCTCGCAGGAGGTAATCCAGCCTCCTGCCCCTCTAACCAATCCAGGTGCTTCATGCAGTCTGCCCACAAATCAGCCTGGAGGGGCTTAAAACCTTTTTACATTGCTGCTAGCGGCACCACAATGTCTGAGGTTTTCTATTGTATGTTTACCATCAGGATAATACATTTCTCTACTCTTGCTTTGAATGAAATTTAACATGCAAAATTCACATTAATCTGTTATCACTTGCACAGAGAGTCTACCAACAAGTAAAATTACCTCCTCCTGGCTTTCAGACTCAACAGACGTTTTGGTCACTCAGCGATTAAATGGTCTAATTAACATGAGATTACCTGTCTCCAGACAGTTTCAAAACCCAAACATGACATACTGTCTCAAAAGTCAATACATTTCCACACATGAAAATATAAAAAGATAAGTATCTTTGCAATGATATTCAGAGGTGCACTGCACGCCTAATTAAAATAAATATCTACAATAAGTTAGTTCTACGTGATCTAGCCACAAATAAGTTATTTATAAGTGATCCATCCAAAAGGGGGTGAATTTACAACTATATATGGTTCAACTATTCATTCTAAATGGAGCTATTAATATGGGAATATTATTTTTGTCTTTTTATTTGCAATTGACATTAATTTTCTTAGATTGATTCACTACAAGTACTGTGAGGAATTGAATATAGGATAATAAGGAATGACACACTGGGGTACATTTACCTAACTGCAGGTTTGAAAAAGTGGAGATGTTGCCTATAGCAACAAATCAAATTATCTTTCTTTTATTTATACAAAACAGCTAGAATCTGACTGTTTTTATTTCACTTTTGACACCAATCACATTTATTCACTCATATTATGCTGTTTTTATTCAATTATTTTATTCATAAGAATAAAGTTTAAGTTTTAAAACTTTATAGGGGCTCTAATGACTTTTGTCAAGTTACAAACAATGAAGATTTAGTGCACTCGACTATGCCAGTTCTGTTTCCTCTTTTTTGATCTTTTGTCATTTCCAACTGGCGTGTGGCACCTCGCTACCATGTAAATTAATGCTGAATATTAAGAAATTTCACATCAATATGAAAGCATAAGAATCAATATACATGGTTTCAGGTATGTTGAAAATAGCAATATTAGTGCAACAATATAAATTCTTTTAAGGAGTCATTTATGAGTATACATGGAATTTTTTTTTTCTGGTTAAACATTTATTAGGGTGTATGTAATGTCTACTGTACATAACAGCCATTTTTACAGTTGGTCCTGATTGCAAGCGCATGTTATAGGCTAGCATGCATACGCAACTGACATAACTAGGACTCAGGACTTGGACTAAACCTCTAGCAGGAGCAAGAGGAGAACAGAACAGAAAACCAGCGTACTTCTGCATGCGCCTGAGTCTGACTAGGACGTGCCTGCACGGGTTCACTCCCATAAATCGTAGACTGTAGTAAGTGTCATCTGTGCCCGAAGCAGACTTGGACGTTCTGTGTTCTGTTGCTTATGATCCGGTTCCGAGCATGCGCAGAGTGATTTTTGTGAAGGATACGCACAAAACCAGCAGTTTGCGCCTTAATGACTGAGGCCCTGTGTGTTTTTATAGTTAGGTTTTCTGTTTTTGATTTTTACATTTGGAATTGTGATGAAGGCACCATTCTTCCACAAGCAAGTCACTCAACTGATGCCTGATAGATGGTGGTAGAAAACATTGTCTCAGGTGTTGATCGAGAATATCCCACAAGTGCTTGATTAGGTTCAGATTTGGTGAATTAGAAGTCTATGACATATGGCATATGGATAATTTTAGTGTTCATCAAACCATTGGGTGACTGTGGATTGGGGCATTGTCATCCTGCAAGACACCCCTCTGTCAAGAAAGAAATGCTGCAACATTGGATGAAGATGGTCGCTCAGGACCATTAAGTAGCAGTTAGCATTGACCTTGTCTTCCTAGGGAAAATATAAACGCAGGAGCAACAAAGTTAATGTAAAATAATGCTTTATGGATTTAAAAATGTAACATAATTACAATTAAGTTAGAATCTTTATATTCCAATGAATACATAAATTGTATTAATAACATAAGGATATTAGTATGCATATGCCTGTTCATTGCATAAAAAGAAAAAAAGTATACATAAAATATGCCAAAGCATGTCTGTACATGTGTGTGGTACAAATTTGTGTTAAACATACCTGTGAATACACCACTGAATTCATAAACATGCATTACCAGGTATCATGAGTGATTTATGCACTGCAGCCCAACTATGATAATTATGATATCCCGCTCTGGTTCCCCCACTTTGAATTAATAAACATATATCCAGTGGCGCAAAGTGGAAATTTAGAATTGCTGGTATAGAACTTTCAATTTGAAATGAATGTCCGGGAGCCTAGGCCCCCAAAGTTTTAGGGGTTTTCATAGAGTGTCTGTACATAAATATATATGTAGAGAGAACTTCTCTATATCATAGAGAACTATGAACTTTTCAGAAATTGCTACTTTAATTCACCCCTTCAGTATGAGATCTTAAGAATATATAAATTTTTATGAAATTCATTTTAGATGCATTTTAACACTATATTATATAATATTACACATATTAAATGATGCAAAGCTATCCACCCTGTGCCCCCACCTCTCCTGTGTCCATTTACCTTTTCTTCTGTGTCCCTCCACCTCTCACTCATGTCTGCCTTATGTCTTCCATGTTACCCTTTAGCTTTCCCTTATGTGTTCCCTTTCTCTGTTCCCATGTGCCCTCATCTTCATTGCAGGTATCCCCCCTCCCATTCCATCTGAAACAAAAAACAGCTTTAAAGAGCTCTAACTCCAAAAAATATATATTTTTATAGACTATATAATATTATGGTATGAAACAGCAAATCAATGTCGCTCCCTAACAGAGGGGTGTCACAACCTCAAATTACTACACCACTAGAAAGAAAAACTAATAAAGGGGCGCCAGAATGCTGACTCAATGTAATTGAAATTTACTAATATATTAAACCCAGCAAAAGAAAAGCAGAGTATCTGAGGTTGTATATATACAACTAATTCATTAAAATACAAACAAGTAGTTATACAGAACCAAGAAACAAATAGGCTAAAAGCCACAATAAAAACATATTCAGCGTCTACATATAGGGCCTGAGTCATGAAAGAGAGCAAAGCATAAAAAAGGAGTAACTTTGCACCTGGGCAAAACCATGTTGCATTGGAGGGGAGGTAAACTTAAAATGTGGGGAGAGATTTATAATTGGGATAGGGCATATCCTAGATCAACTTTAATTTTCAGTGTAAAAATAAAGCTATAAAGTATTTGTGTGCTACATGAAAGAACCGCCAGTATTTAACTTATGTGTAAAATAATAAACTAATTTGCACCCCTTGCATTGCAACATGATTTGTCCCGGAGAACCTTTACTCCTTTATTTGCCTTACTTTCCTTAATGATTTAGGCCCATGGAGGGTAATATCATAATAAATGAACTACGGGTCTCCAACACAACAGGAAGAGTTAATATCATAAAATATCAAATCTACCTCATAAAAAATTAAAATGATGCTTAAATCCAAATCATATGCTGTTTCCCAAACTGAGTGGCCAGTTGACTTGGAAAAAACAGTGTGTGGAGATGAATTTAATTATGCTTCATATTACAATTTGAATGTTATTAGATGCTGCAAAGCTCAGTCAGCAATTGTTAAATGTGCACTCTTCTCAATTAGGGAACAAAAGGTGTGGAACAATCCCACCAATCCAGTGGATGTAGCTGTTTAGGAGAAATGTTACCCTGTTGATATCCACACAGCTCAGAAAGTAAGTTCCTAGTCAGGGATTCTCCAAGAAAATTCCACAGTCTGTTTAGCACAATTCCCAAACAATCATGAGGAGTCACTTTAATTGTACAGCAATGATGTCATGAAAAAAATAAATCATATAAATCACATCCTGTTTAGTAAACCCAATCGTGATGTAATAAAGATATTCTGACACATTTCATCATTTTTTATGACTTTATCAAAGACCCTCTCCCTCCCTACCTGCTCTCCCCTGTGCCTCACATCCTGCTTCTCTTGCTTCTCCTTTACTTTTTGATCCTCTCTATCTATCCCTGTTCCTGCTCCTATTATTCTGACCCACTGAATTGTTTCTCTATGCCAACAAACACTATCACGACATACTACGATTTATGTTGTGTTTAAACCTGTTATGTAGTTTAACAATGTATGCACTTGTTATCATCCCTATAGATCTGTTTTCTATTATGGAGTGATTTTCATTTCATTGGGAGGCTCTATGGCAGTGGTCAGGGAACAGGGGTAAATTACCCCAAATGGGGTAAAAATGAAATTCCTGGGGGTAATGCTGCCGATTCACATGCTGTCAGTTGGATTGTAGACCCCTTTAAATGTGAAATTGCTGTTGTACCAGAAGAGCCTCAAGGGTTGGCAGAGGCACGTCTTGAGCTTCGATGTAATAATGAAGCACGTATTGCATTTGAAAACAAAGCAGATCTGTCATATTTTTGGATGTCAACAGCTGCAAAGGCATTCAAAATTGCACATGAGGAGGCAGTCAAAAAGTTGCTGCCTTTTGCAACAACCTACCTTTGTGAACAAGGATTTTCCACTCTAACAAACATAAAAACAAAGCACAGAAATCGATTGGACGCTGAAGACTGTATGCACATTGCTCTGACAGCAAAATGCCCCAATAATCTCGTATCAAAAATGAAGCAACATAATGTCTCCAAAACCTGAAGTTTTGAAGTTAAAGAAATTTTGAATAGATTGAATAAAATTTTGAATTCCAATAATTAATATATAATTTTTCACCTTTCAAATCAAGGGGTAACGTCGGCGTATCTAAATATATTTGGGGGTGAAAGGTAAAAAAGTTCCCTGACCCCTGCTCTATGGGGATCAAATTGCTCATTGGAAAATTATTTCTAGGTTGATGTACTTTTATTCTTCATTAGTCTATTTTTAGACAGTATATTATTTTCCTCTAGTGAGACTGTGTTATGTTAGGAATAAATTACATTTTGGAAAAGGGTATACTTTGAATCTCACTGTGGATTGTACTTGGATGTGTGGTCTATCAAACTTATTTTGGGATTGTATATTGTTCTTTCATTTTTTGTGCAAGTTGGCTTATCATATATTAATAGATTATTAGAAACTTAATGCTCACCGAATTTCCTGCTTTTGATCTATTTATTTCAGAGCTGCAGAGTGCAGCTCCCCCAACATCAGGGTGCGTCAATGGCTTCTTTACCTGCAGGATTAATAATGTTAGTGATACCTAACAGGAATGTTTCAGCCGCATCTGTGTTGATGGTCTTAAGGGAGTAGAGGTTGCTGTAGTAGTCTGTGATGACTCCCATGATGCCCTCATTCGGAAGACGATGCACCATGGACCTCTCCTCGAAGGCCCCCTTCACGTCCCAGCCGCAAAGTTGGAGATCCAACAGGGACTGCAGCTGACGCTGCAGCCTCCTGAAGTTTCTCTTCCTCTCACACGCCTGTTGTCTTCCCTTAACCTGAAAGAAACTGGGAATCTTGACCTTGACGAATTCCCACCACTTAGACATGCAATGAAAGTACAATTTATCATTTTTCCAAGTGATACAGGCATCCCTCAGCTCCTCTAACACATCCTCACTCTCCAGAAGAGCACAATTCAATTTCCAGGAGCCTGGGCCAAGAGGAAAATCGTGGCCCAGAACCAGTGCAGTAACTAGACATTTTAGTGCCCTGGACGAGACAGGGCACCGGCGCCCCCCACCTAGGTGGGAGGGACATTTGCCAAGTGGGTGTGGCCAGCCTAATGTGGGGGTGTGGCTAGCACTTTAATTAAAGAATTCTGTTACACATATTTGCAAATGCATGATTGTATAATTAATTATGTGCTTGGAGAGTGCAGAGTATCCCTGTTTTCTTTTCTTATATATATATATATATATATATATATATATATATATACACAAGTTAAACCGTGCATGATACTCATGCATTCTAGTCAAATCAAGCTACTTAAGGTGTTAAAAAGGTTCTTGTCATGCATTTGGGGCTAGGCCAGGCCTCCTCAGGGGAAGAGCGTTACTTCCCGATGTAAGCGCCCTTTTTTAATGTGGTTTTGTCCACATGTCACCACCTCATCATTCTTTTCCATCACCTCATCCTTCATCTTCATCGCCACATCCTTAATCTCCATCGTTTTACTGTTCTAAAACCTCTCGATACACAACGTTTCTGCTAAACACCTTATCGCTGTGCTCAATCAGTCTTCCTTGAAGGGCAGTATTCATAACCTGCACTTTCACATCACTGCTTCTCCGTACTCGTGAAAATGCAACATACAATTGTCCATGACCAAACACA
Organism: Mixophyes fleayi; assembly: GCF_038048845.1. NCBI lineage: Eukaryota > Metazoa > Chordata > Amphibia > Anura > Limnodynastidae > Mixophyes > Mixophyes fleayi. Next base: position 229,666,206 of record NC_134404.1, on the reverse strand, counting down.
GGCTCTGGTAAATAAATACCCACACGGTCAAGAGTTTGAGCCCTCAACTGATAAATTTAGCCTTTACTACCCCTCCCACGGGGGAAAGGGGGGACGATGGAAGTTAACTGACTTCACTATTATAATTTTTTTGTCAAATAATGTCAGTATACCAAATTTCAGGTCAATTGGATGAGCCCCTTTCTGAGAAAATTGTTTTTTCCACACACACTAACACACGCCGGTAGTCTTATATATATTAGATATATATATATATATATATATATATATATATATAATCATGCATTTGCAAAGACACCTCCCCTCCCCTCAGATTATAACTATCATTTATTTAGTACATGTTAGAAAATAGCTAGAATCTTGTTGCTGTGGGTAACGCAGACTTGCCAACTCTCCCGCATTTTGCGGGAGACTCCCGGGCTCCCGGGCGAGTGTGGCAATCCCCCGCATCTGGATAATTCTGCCCACTTCCTAGTGAAGTGGGCAGAATTAAGTCCCAAACGCCGCGATTCCCGGTGAATCGCGGCGTTTGGCCCCGCCCCCCGCTGTCAAATGACGCATTTTGCGTCATCACGTCATGGGGGCAGGTCCAAAATGACGTCACTTGGAGCCCCCCCCCCCCCCCCCCCCCGTCACGCCCACCTCCTCTGCAGGCTCCCGGATTTCACCAACAGAAAGTTGGTAAGTATGGGGTAACGCTTCCACTTGTTTTTTTTTTATACGTTTTAGTAAATCTACTCCTGATGTGTTCACTTCTTGTAATGCCTGGCATTTATGTAGTACTGTATTGTTGCCTGAGTGACTTAATACATAGTTACTTTTAGGGGTTGCAGCATGTGGCATTTAAGGTACCTGTGGGTGGAGAGATGGTATTAATTTGCGCAAGTGGACCAAATGTAAACCTTGTATTTGAACACATATTTACAGGTCTCTGGTGACCACTTTTATGCAGCTATTGATATGGTAATACCACAGTAAAAAAAAAAGGAGAGGGAGAGGGAGAGAGAGATCTTACCCGCAGTGGAACGCATATGCGTTCCACCTACAGGAAGTTCAGCATTTGGAACACACTGGATTCCCAGCCATACAACTGAGCTGGTATAATCATTTCTCTAGAACACAGCTGTAGGTGTCTCAAGACGCATGAAGAAAATAACCATAACACTTAGCTCGCAGACTGATTAGGAGATTCTATATAAGGGAGGAATCTGAAAATGGTTTTACAAATCTCTATGATTGAGAAACAATGTCATATTTTATTAAAAGTCTTCACTTAGCAAAATAAAAACATCTCTGTCCTTAAACTGTTTTTTCCCCATACTCTCTCAAGAAAATACATTGTTTTCTATTCCCTGTAGACAGGATCATTTCCTACTTTTTAATGTAAAGCGCTGATTCATTTTGCAGAGAAATATGTAACAGAAACGACTACATGGTGAGTATGCCATAGAGGTGATGTGTCAGTGTGTACTGAGCTGAATCATGCCCACTGTATAATAATGGCTGAGAAATGGTCACACGGACTACAAAGAAGGATTATAGATGAATAAAGGTGATTTTCCTCTTTAATTGAATATCCCCTGTTGTGTACTTTAGAAATATAAGTGAAGAGTGGAGCCTGGTGCCTCTATACGATGCTTTGCAAAACCAAGTGACATTAAGGGATTATATTGCCCAAACACCTCTTGCTCTACAATGCATACAATGCACCGTCTGATTATACTGGTGTCCTGACCGTCCCACAGAGAGAGATCTTTTACTTACCCGCAGTGGAATGCATGTGCGTTCCACCTACAGGAAGTTCAGCATTTGGAACACAAGTTTGCGTTCCAAATGCCGAACTTCCTGTCAGTGGAACACATGCGTTCCACTGCGGGTAAGTAAAAGTCTGTAGATAGAGCCAGGTAGTGGGCGGCTGCTGCGCCCCCATGGGCTTGCGCCCTGGGCGACGGCACCGCCCGCACCTCCCTAGTTACGGCTCTGCCCAGAAACCCCTCAAAAAGAATGCCCCTGTGGTCCGAGAAGAAGCGGGGAACCATGACATGCCTGTTCTGCCTTAATGCTCTAGAGGCAGTGTCGGACTGGCCCACAGGACTACCGGAAAAATCACCGGTAGGCCCCTCTGCCTTACGGCCACACCCCCTTCTAGAAGTGGGTGGAGCCATTCAGCTCACATGTTCGGTATCCCTGCTGCCCTCCCTGGCGTCCCTGCTGCTGTGTGTACAGAGTTCATCTCGTCTGCTTGTTATAAACCTTTGTAATCATTCTCACTGCCGGCCTGGTGTGGAGAGTTCCCCAATCACCATCCTGATATCACCCGTGTTACACGCAGTACGTGTGCCCAGATCCTGCCAGCGTGTTAGACAGAGGAGCGTGTGCCTGCAGGCAGACCAGGTCCAGGGATTCTTGTCAGATATTTCCAGATAAGGTTTGACCACAGGGAACAGTTCCCCCTACGCACATTAGACTTCTTGTCAGTAAGTGTGTTACACACAAACTGTCTGAGCGTGAGCGGAATAATAAAGGGAATACTCGTAGAATATTTAACTTAAACCAGGAATTAATGAATGGCTGCTGAACATACGTATCCTGTCATCCAGCCGGGAGCCACGTTCTGGATCAAAGGGGGGGGTCAGCTCACCTGGTGATCGGCGTCCCTTCTGCTACAGATGACTGGCTGCAGTCATCTTTCAAATGCGATCGCAGCTGCGATCATGTGACCTGCCCCCTCCTGTCAGCTGACTGTCTTATGCTCCCGCCGCCGCTGAAGCACTAAGGAGCAGAGGCTGCATCAATCAAAATATGGGTAAGTAGATTTTCTTATTTTTATTTAATATTATTGGATATGTCTTTTCATTTCCTCCAAATTCCAGGACTTTCACTTGACACAGAATTATCTTATATATATATCCTCCATCTGTTCTCTAGCTACTGGGTAAGCAGAGGCTTACTGCAGAGAATATATATATATATATATATATATATATATATATATATATATATTAGTGTGTGCGCGAATTGAGAGAGCACTATTCCTGGTGGTCGCGAGCTGGGCCCACAGGGTCTGGAAAAGCTCTAAATGCTTATTCTTACCAGGAGATGCATACACACAGATTTCCCTGATATGCTCACCTGCCCAAGAGCAATCTATGATCTACTGCCGCAGACAAACTCCTCAACGGAATCCAGTGTGAAGAGGCTTTCCCTGATAAGTATGGCGACCCCTGCTGACTTACAGTCACTCCCCCCAGACCAATAGGAGGGTCCTGAAACCACTGAGTACCCAGATGTCTATAAGAGCTAGAGAAAGGCAAAGAACATTCCTGCAACATGTATCACATGTTGCAACATGCAACATCACATTTCTGACTGTCAAGGAAGGTAAACCAGATTGACGTCTAATCTTATCCTTCACACTCCTCACATTAATAGTAAAAAGAGAAAAATTAGCCATTAGTTGGGAGAAAAAAGAAAGTTAGCACATATAATACATCAGTTATCAACCTTGTCAGGTGGGACTTGGTCCGGTCTACCCGTGTCCCCATGTTGAGGTGGGAGCAGACCTCTCTCTTCCAGCTGATTGAAAAGGCAGATGTCGGGCAGCTGCAGGAATTCATCCACATCCATCTCCTCCTCCTTTTCAGAATCCCGAGCTGCCTGGAGTTTCTCTATCATCTCTACCAGGGCCTCCTCCTGTGGAAAGGGGTCCTCTCCGAGCTCGACGGCTGGCTTTTTGGAAGTTTTGGAGTTGGCAGAAGGCTGTCAAGCTCTTTCCTCTTCCTCCTCAATTTGCTCTCCTTTCCTGTAGTGGACACAAGAGAGGGAAAATCCTCCAGGGAGAGGGAGGGAGCTGCGGTAGCATTGGAGGGAGTCAGTGCTACTGCAGGGGAGAGAGGGGGGAGGGTTGCAACAGGGGGAGTGGTGAAGGTGGGAAGAGGACGGGAGCCGGTAGGGGAGGGTTGGGGAGTTGTGACAGCAGGAGGGGAGGGAGATACTATCACAACGGGAGCAAGGGAGGAAAGAGTGGGGAGGGAGGTTGGGAGGGGGGTAGGGAGAGAAGGGGTGGAAGGATTCTTGCCCACTCATGGAATGTGGTAGGGGCTTCTGTTGCTTCCTCTGGCTGGCTTGGGCTACAAGGCAGGAGCAGGTCCACCTTCCAGTAGTCCTTTACCAGCTGCTGCAGTGTAGTTTCTGGCCCTCCTGGGGCAGTCCCTGTAGATGTGGCTGGCCAGGCCGCAGAGGTTGCAAGATGTCTTCCCTGGTCAATCCTTGGTCTCATGCCCTGCCACCCTGCAGTTTCAGCAGGCTGAAACTTTGCAGCTTCTCCACATGTGGTCAGCATCCCCGCACTTCCTGCAGTTCCTGATCTTGGCTGATCAGCTTGTGAAGAAGGCAAAGCATGATGGCAGGTGCTGGAGACAGTATGTTGCAGTGTCATTTCTCTTCAGCCTGACAATGATGGACCACTTGCCTGTCAAGAAACCATCCAGGATCTTGGAGGGATCCTTGACAACGGAGCAAAAGCGGTTCAGGAAGGTAGCAATATCCTTGCCAAGGGTATGAGGATTCCTCATGGAGACAGTCAGTCTTTTTCCTGTCTCTGGATGGGACATTTCCCCACAAATCGAGAAAATGGAGATTTGGGTCTTGCTGACTTCACCACCTCCCAGTATCTCTTGCGGATCGCAATGGAAACAAAGGTGATATAGAAGATCCCCCTTTGATATAGGTCTGAATGCTGAGGGTTTCAGTCTTTGAGAAGCCTTGTTAAAGGACCATCTTCTTCCCAAAGGTCTCATCCGTCAGATCTAGAACTCTCCCATCCACTTCCTTCAACTTCAGGACGACGGTCTGCCTCATCCAGGGTTCCAAAGTGGAAGTTCTCTGGGAGGTATCCTGGCTCGGCTTTCCTTAGCAGCTGGGGCGGTAGAAGCAGAGGTTCCAGCCTCAGGGAGAGGTTTTGGTGCAGGGGTCTTTTCTCCCTTCTTCCTAGGGACAGGAGCAGGGGTGGAGGCCGGAGCTGCAGCAGCTGAAGCCATCTTCCTGGCTCTTTTTCCCGGGAGGGTGATTTTCAAGTGGGCAGGGCTATGCAGATTTCTTCCCGCTGGGCCAGCAGGCAGGATCTAGCAGAGTTTCTTTCACCGAAGTCGATCTTCCTCGTCGTCTTCCTTCTTCTGACCGGCGTAAGAATATGGTGCAGACCACCTGTCACGGGCACTAGGAGTCTTTACCCAGGGATCACCAGGTGGTAGGCTTACCAGAGCAATGTAGATGGTAATAGGGTACTCTGGTAGCTGGGTGATCACGGAACAGGAAACAGCAGATGATGGGATGCTCAGGAAAGTCTATGACTAGCAGCACTGGTAATATGGAGGTAATAGTACACGAGGAACTGTAGGACAAGGACACGTGAAGGTAGTCAGTGGTCTGCGATAGCAAGTTGTACCACTGCTATAGTGAGGAGGAATGTCCAACAGAAACGAGGAGGTGATGAGAGTCAGCGGTCTGCGGATAGCAAGTTGTACCGCTGTCTGAGTGAAGGAATGGAATCCAAGTGGAGGTATCCGGGGAGTCAGTGGTCTGCGATAGCAAGTTGTACCACTGCTATGTGAGAGGATACTGGAACAGGTGATACTGGAAACAGGGATCAGTGGTCTGCTACTAGCAAGTTGTACCACTGAATATATATGTGAGGAGGTGCACGGGGAGAGACTGCAACACAGGATATACACAGGCACCTTATATACGATCCACAGTAACATGCACAATATATATATAAATGACTGAACAGGTCTGCAAATATAGGAAGTCTCTTGAAGTAGTCCAGCACAAGTTAACACAGTCAATGATGGCAATAAACTCAGCGGATAGCAGACTCCAGAGGAGAACCAACACAGTCCAGCAAGATATGCAATACACCAGCACAGTCAATGAGAAGTATGCATACCGTGGTTCAGAAGCAGGTAGTCAGATAGGAGTGCAGGGATACCTGAGCGGCAGGAGGCCGGCTGGATGAGAAGTCCCAGGATACCTGAGGCAGCGGTCAGTAGGTGCAGCGCACAGATAAGTAGACCAACAGGGACACGAATCCACAGGAATCAATAACACGTGGAACTGGACTCACGCAGAACCCAGGAGAGTGGAGATGATCCAGCAGAGGAGTAGTAGATGAAATATAAATCCAATGCAGACAGGAGGGTAGACCTGCGGGACACGTGAAGGCGTGGAGAGCGGATCAGCAGTAGATGGATGATAGCGCGGTCAGCAGCAGCAGGGCTCTGCGGTACACGGAGGTAACCAGTAGCAACCAATAGTTGTCAGTAGCGATGGAACACGGGATAGCAGAGTAGACCAGGAGCTGTTGATCACGGAGAGTAGCAAATGGCAATGAGAGCAGCAGTCTCGAGGAAACACAGGAGAGCTGAGAAGAGACTACAGTGCACAGGAGCAGCGGATAGGAATCAGCTAACTTGTCACGATGATGAACACAGGCGAGTTGTAGGCTGGAGGCTGTAGTGCACGGAAGCAGCGGGTAGACATCAGCTAACAATCCCGATGATGAACACAGGCGAGTTGTAGGCTGGAGGCTGAAGTGCACGGAAGCAGCGGATAGACAACAGCTAACAGTCACGATAATGAACACAGGCGAGTTGCAGGCTGAAGGCTTGTAGTGCACGGAGGCAGCGGATAGGAATCAGCTCACTGACTTGATGAGGAACAGGTGAGTGGATGTAAAGTAACGGTTGGAGTGCACAGAGGCAGCGGGTAGGAACCAGCAAACAGTCACAGTGAAATATAATAGCGATGATGTGGATTAGAGGACTGAAGTGCACGGAGGCAGCGGATAGGAATCAGCAAACAGTCACAATAATAAGTAGTAGCGTTGAAGTGGGTTGGAAGACTGTAGTGCACGGAGGCAGCGGATAGGAATCAGCTAACAGTCACGATGATATAGTTGATGGTAGAAGTGGTATGGGAACCACAGTAGTAGAAGTGGTTTGGAAACCACAGAGGTAGAAGTGGTTTGGAAACCACAGGAATCAGCAGCGCTGAAAACACGAGGAATACAGGAACACCTTCAGAGACTCATAGGGAATGAGACTCCAAGATCAGGCAACGTGGTGTTGACCACAGGTGCTTAATATAGGGAGTGTTGCCTGATCTGCCAATTGAGTTAAAGGGACATACACAGAAGTATAGGAAAGGGCTGCGCATGCGCAGACCCTCAGGATGGAGGACGGCCACGGTTCCTAAATGTCCGGAAAGAGGCACTCACGGTACGGTGAGTGACAGTACCCCCCCTTTTAAAGGTGGGCACAGAACGCCTGGAACCGGGCTTGTCCGGATTTTTGCAGTAGAACTTCTTCAAAAGGGCAGGAGCATTAAGATCTTCAGCTTTGATCCAAGAGCGCTCCTCAGGACCAAAGCCCTTCCAATGAACGAGGAAACGGAGGACTCCTCGCGAAATTTTTGCATCCAATACCTCAGTAATCTCGAAATCCTCCTCCTGATGAACTTGAACTGGCTGCGGAGCTGAGGGAGGAGTTGAGAAACGGTTGATGATAAGAGGTTTGAGTAAAGACACATGGAAGGCATTGGAAATCCGAAGATTCTTAGGAAGAAGAAGTTTCACACATACTGGATTGATTACTTGAATGATCCTATATGGACCAATAAAACGAGGGGCGAATTTCATAGATGGAACCTTCAAACGAATGTTTTTAGTAGATAACCAGACACGATCTCCAATTTTTAGTGGTGGAATAGCCCGCCTCTTCTTATCTGCGAAAGATTTATATTTGATAGATGTCTTCTTTAAACAGGTTTTGACCTGAGACCAGATATTTTTAAAGGTCTGACAAGCAATCTCCACCGCAGGAACTTGGGTGGGCGGGAGGGCAGGAAATTCCGGAAAAGACGGATGGTGACCGTAGACCACAAAAAATGGAGTTTTGGATGATGACTCGTGATACATGTTGTTATGGGCGAATTCAGCCCAAGGGAGCAACTCTACCCAGTTGTCTTGATTGGCTGATGAGAACATCCTTATAAAAGTCTCAAGATCTTGATTGACACGTTCAGTTTGTCCGTTAGATTGCGGATGGTAAGAAGATGAGAGTGCTAATCGTATGCCCAAGGTTTTACAAAGGGCTCGCCAGAATCTGGAAACGAATTGTACTCCTCTATCCGACACAATCTCAGACGGACATCCATGGATACGGAAGATCTCTTTAATGAAATGTTCAGCCAGAATGGACGAGGAAGGCAAACCAGCCAGAGGAATGAAATGAGCCATCTTCGAAAATCTGTCCACCACCACCCAAATAGTGTTATGATTCTTACTAGGTGGTAAGTCAGTAACGAAATCCATACTAATATGGGTCCACGGTTTGGACGGAATGGGTAGTGGTCGCAGCAACCCTGCTGGAGTTCTGCGGGAGGATTTAAACTGGGAACATAGCTCACAGGAAGCAATGAACTCTTTGACGTCTCTCCTCATTGAAGGCCACCAGTAACTTCGAGAGAGAATCTCGAAGGTCTTGTGTTCACCAGCGTGCCCAGAAAAACGAGAGGCATGGAACCACGAAAGGATTTTCCTCCTTAGAGTAGGAGGCACGAGGGTCTTCCCAAATGGTAGCGTTTTGGTGGATGAAGCAGCCAGTGAGATACATTTGGGGTCTAGAATGGTATGGTTGGAAACCTCTTCTATATCAGAGGACGTCATAAAAGCTCTAGATAAAGCGTCAGCTTTTTTGTTCTTGGCAGCTGGTTTGAAGGTTATTATTAATTGAAAACGGGAAAAGAAAAGAGACCATCTTGCTTGACGAGGGTTCAAGCATTGGGCAGACTGGAGATATGACAAGTTCTTATGATCTGTGAAGATCGTCACCGGATGGCGAGCTCCTTCCAATAAGTATCTCCATTCCTCTAATGCAGCTTTGATAGCCAGTAACTCCTTGTCCCCGATAGTATAATTCTTCTCTGCGGGCAGGAGACCCCGAGAATAGAAGGCACAAGGATGAAATTTTTGCTGTTCCGAGCGTTGGGAGAGAATAGCTCCTAAGCCCACATTAGAGGCATCTACTTCCAGGAAGAAGGGGAGTGTCACATCAGGCTGTCGAAGGATTGGAGCCGAAGAGAAGGACTCTTTTAGTATTTGAAAGGCTTGAAGAGCCTCAGGTGACCATTGCTTAGGATTAGCTCCCTTCCTAGTCAAGGCCACAATAGGAGATGCAATGGAAGAAAAGTCTTGAATGAAGCGTCTATAGTAATTGGCAAAACCTAAAAAACGCTGGATGGCACGAAGAGTAGTTGGCTGGGGCCAATGTAGTACAGCATTCACCTTGTCGGGATCCATTTTCAGACCAACTCCGGAAACTATATACCCCAAGAATGGAATCTGGGGTAATTCGAATGAACATTTTTCTAATTTACAGAACAATGAATTTTTCCGTAGCCTGGAAAGGACTTCTGCCACATGTTGGTGGTGAGAAGGCAGGTCCTGTGAAAAGATCAATATGTCGTCCAGGTAGACGACGACACATACATATAATAAGTCCCGGAAGATCTCATTAATGAAACCTTGAAAAACAGCGGGGGCATTACACAGCCCGAAAGGCATTACCAGATATTCGTAATGCCCGTCTCTGGTGTTAAACGCTGTCTTCCATTCGTCACCGGAACGGATTCTGATTAAATTGTAGGCACCACGAAGATCCAACTTAGTAAAGATACGGGCTCCCTTGATGCGATCGAATAGCTCAGTGATCAGCGGAATGGGGTACCGATTCTTGATAGTAATGGCATTGAGTCCACGAAAATCTATGCAAGGGCGTAAAGATCCATCCTTCTTTTTAACGAAGAAGAACCCAGCTCCAGCGGGAGAGGTGGAAGGTCGAATAAACCCACGCTGGAGGTTCTCCTGTATATACTCAGATGTAGCTTGAGTTTCAGGTAACGAGAGTGGATAGACCCGGCCCCTGGGTGGAGTCTTGCCAGGTAGAAGATCGATCGGACAATCCCAAGAACGATGAGGAGGAAGACGTTCAGACTGAGCTTTATCAAAAACATCAGTAAATGAAGCATATTGAGGAGGGAGTCCCGGTGAGGTAGATGAGATGGAAGATTGCTGTACTTTGAGAGGAATGACTTGGGAAAGGCAACGATGGTGACATTCAGACCCCCAAGACGTGACTTGAGGGGTGCGCCAGTCAATCTGGGGAGAGTGACACTGAAGCCATGGAAGGCCTAAGACAATTGGACTTGTCGTAACAGGAAGGATTAAAAACGATATTTCTTCATGATGCAGGGCACCAATCTGAAGGGTTACTGGAGACGTACTCTGAGTGATGAGACCGTTGATGAGACGTGATCCATCTATAGCCGTCACAGTAATGGGTGTTTTTAAGGTAATCACAGGTAGAGACCATTGATTTACTAATGATTTGGAAATAAAATTTCCTGCTGCTCCGGAATCAATCAATGCCTGTGACTCAAAGGTTTTGGTAGCACAGGAAATCGTAACGTCAAAGGCACAGACTTTAGATTTCATGGAAGATGGAGAGGACTCCAGGGACCCTAACTTCACCTCTCCAGAACTAGTTAGGGCCTGGCATTTCCCGATCTCTTGGGGCAAGAGCTGAGCATATGAGTGGAATCAGCACAATAGATACAGAGTCTATTCTTTACTCTTCGTTTCCTCTCCTCTGAAGATAATTTGGAACGTCCTATCTCCATGGGAATCACAGAGGGTGAAACTGGACGAAATTGAGGGTTAGAACGAAGAGGTGCTTTAGCAGAAGTTGTTTTCTCAGCCTCTCTTTCACGAAATCTCATATCAACACGATGGCAAAGAGAGATCAGATCTTCAAGTGACGAAGGAAGCTCCTGGGTAGTCAGTGCATCTTTAATTTTATCGGAGAGCCCCTGCCAGAAGGCGGCAACTAGAGCTTCAGTGTTCCACTGAAGTTCAGAGGCTAAGATCCTAAATTGAATGACGTACTGTCCTACTGTATGAGATCCTTGTCGCAGACGGAGGATACTGGAAGCAGCGGAGGTCACACGACCTGGTTCATCGAACACACTTCGAAATGTAGCAATGAATTTGGCACTATCTTGCAATATTGGGTCGTTTCTTTCCCACAGAGGGGAGGCCCAAGCCAGGGCTTGTCCAGAAAACAAAGAGATAAGATAGGCCACTCTGGAACGATGGGTAGAAAATTTTTGAGGTTGGAGCTCAAAATGGACTGAACATTGGTTAAGGAAACCCCTACAAGTTTTGGGGTCCCCATCGTACTTTGACGGAGTAGGCAGGTGAAGCGTAGAAGCTGTAGACACCTGGGATGGCACTGGGGAAACGGAGGAGAGCACAGGAGCCTCAGTAGTAGCTGTCACTGTCTGTCCAGATGTTCCTTGGGAGGTTAACGATTGATAACACTGAAGTAACAGCTGTTGGCGGGCATCCTGTTGCTCTACCCGGCTGACCAGATGCTGCAGCATCTCTTTGGCTGTAGGTTCCGTATCTGGGTCTGTCATGGCCTGATCTTACTGTCACGGGCACTAGGAGTCTTTACCCAGGGATCACCAGGTGGTAGGCTTACCAGAGCAATGTAGATGGTAATAGGGTACTCTGGTAGCTGGGTGATCACGGAACAGGAAACAGCAGATGATGGGATGCTCAGGAAAGTCTATGACTAGCAGCACTGGTAATATGGAGGTAATAGTACACGAGGAACTGTAGGACAAGGACACGTGAAGGTAGTCAGTGGTCTGCGATAGCAAGTTGTACCACTGCTATAGTGAGGAGGAATGTCCAACAGAAACGAGGAGGTGATGAGAGTCAGCGGTCTGCGGATAGCAAGTTGTACCGCTGTCTGAGTGAAGGAATGGAATCCAAGTGGAGGTATCCGGGGAGTCAGTGGTCTGCGATAGCAAGTTGTACCACTGCTATGTGAGAGGATACTGGAACAGGTGATACTGGAAACAGGGATCAGTGGTCTGCTACTAGCAAGTTGTACCACTGAATATATATGTGAGGAGGTGCACGGGGAGAGACTTCAACACAGGATATACACAGGCACCTTATATACGATCCACAGTAACATGCACAATATATATATAAATGACTGAACAGGTCTGCAAATATAGGAAGTCTCTTGAAGTAGTCCAGCACAAGTTAACACAGTCAATGATGGCAATAAACTCAGCGGATAGCAGACTCCAGAGGAGAACCAACACAGTCCAGCAAGATATGCAATACACCAGCACAGTCAATGAGAAGTATGCATACCGTGGTTCAGAAGCAGGTAGTCAGATAGGAGTGCAGGGATACCTGAGCGGCAGGAGGCCGGCTGGATGAGAAGTCCCAGGATACCTGAGGCAGCGGTCAGTAGGTGCAGCGCACAGATAAGTAGACCAACAGGGACACGAATCCACAGGAATCAATAACACGTGGAACTGGACTCACGCAGAACCCAGGAGAGTGGAGATGATCCAGCAGAGGAGTAGTAGATGAAATATAAATCCAATGCAGACAGGAGGGTAGACCTGCGGGACACGTGAAGGCGTGGAGAGCGGATCAGCAGTAGATGGATGATAGCGCGGTCAGCAGCAGCAGGGCTCTGCGGTACACGGAGGTAACCAGTAGCAACCAATAGTTGTCAGTAGCGATGGAACACGGGATAGCAGAGTAGACCAGGAGCTGTTGATCACGGAGAGTAGCAAATGGCAATGAGAGCAGCAGTCTCGAGGAAACACAGGAGAGCTGAGAAGAGACTACAGTGCACAGGAGCAGCGGATAGGAATCAGCTAACTTGTCACGATGATGAACACAGGCGAGTTGTAGGCTGGAGGCTGTAGTGCACGGAAGCAGCGGGTAGACATCAGCTAACAATCCCGATGATGAACACAGGCGAGTTGTAGGCTGGAGGCTGAAGTGCACGGAAGCAGCGGATAGACAACAGCTAACAGTCACGATAATGAACACAGGCGAGTTGCAGGCTGAAGGCTTGTAGTGCACGGAGGCAGCGGATAGGAATCAGCTCACTGACTTGATGAGGAACAGGTGAGTGGATGTAAAGTAACGGTTGGAGTGCACAGAGGCAGCGGGTAGGAACCAGCAAACAGTCACAGTGAAATATAATAGCGATGATGTGGATTAGAGGACTGAAGTGCACGGAGGCAGCGGATAGGAATCAGCAAACAGTCACAATAATAAGTAGTAGCGTTGAAGTGGGTTGGAAGACTGTAGTGCACGGAGGCAGCGGATAGGAATCAGCTAACAGTCACGATGATATAGTTGATGGTAGAAGTGGTATGGGAACCACAGTAGTAGAAGTGGTTTGGAAACCACAGAGGTAGAAGTGGTTTGGAAACCACAGGAATCAGCAGCGCTGAAAACACGAGGAATACAGGAACACCTTCAGAGACTCATAGGGAATGAGACTCCAAGATCAGGCAACGTGGTGTTGACCACAGGTGCTTAATATAGGGAGTGTTGCCTGATCTGCCAATTGAGTTAAGGGGACATACACAGAAGTATAGGAAAGGGCTGCGCATGCGCAGACCCTCAGGATGGAGGACGGCCACGGTTCCTAAATGTCCGGGAAGAGGCACTCACGGTACGGTGAGTGACACCACCTTTAGCAGTTTGAACCTTTACCAGTGTTAGATCATGCTATGGAAGAGCCACGATCAGTATTACGATCACCTGTGTTGGGCCTGATAAGAACAGATACTACATTTGATCTTAGCCAAAAGGCAGAGAAGCGATCAGATCCAGAGTGAAAATTCCTCTGAATTTCTGGATGAAAACTTAAAGAAAGGCTTCATTCACCATATTACTCCTCCTGCTGGTGCTGCCTTATTCTTTGTCGAAAAGAAAGATTCTACCCATTGACCCTGTATTGATTATAGGGAACTCAATAAGATTACAGTCAAGAATCGTTATCCACTCCCCTTAATTCCTGAATTATTGGAGAGGCTACAGAAGGCAAAGTTCTTTCCAAAGCTTAAGTAATGTGGGGCATACAATCTTGTTCGTATTCGACCCGGGGATGAGTGGAAAACCACCTTCAGGACAAGATATGGACATTGTGAGTCTTTGGTCATGCCTTTCGGTCTATGCAATGCCCCTCCAACTTTCCAGCATTTCATCAATGACATTTTGAGAGATAAATTAGACCAATTTGTTGTTGCCTATCTGGACGACATTCTTATTTTCTCTGATAATTTGGAAGAACAACGCAAACATGTCCGTATTGTACTCGAAAGACTTCGGAAGAACCAATTGTGCATCAAATTGTAGAAGTGTGAACAATCTGAAATTCAATTCTTAGGATACATGATTTTCCCTATGGTCTGATCATGGATCCCAGTAAGATCAATGTAGTGGTTAACTGGCCTGTACCTAAGAATGGAAGTACAACTGTTTATTGGGTTTGCAAATTTTTACCAGAAATTTATAAGAAACTTTTCTGGAATAATTTCCCCTATTATGCAACTTACCAAGAAGGCGTTCCTTCTAAATGGTCACCTGAAGCTCAAGAAGCTTTTACTCGACTTAAGACTCTTTCCACATCAGCACCAATTTTGATACATTCAAATCCTGAATTATCCTTTGTTGTCAAAGTGGATGCCTATGATTTCACAGTGGGAAGAAGTGCTTTCTCAACGTATCGGTAAGAAGCTATTGTTGCATCCTTGTTCTTATTTTTCTAGCCAGATGACATTAGCGAGAAGAACAATTTATTGGAAACAAGGAATTACTGGCCATTAAGTGTGCTTTTTTAGAATGGAGACACCTTCTTGAGGGTTTGGTCCTCTCAGTGACAGTTCTCACCGATCACAGAAATCTTGAATTTTTACGCACTGCTACACAATTGTCCCCTAGACAGACCAGATGGATTTTATTCTTCTTTTGCTTTAACTTTATAATTACTTACCAACCGGCATCCAGAAATGGCAAAGCAGATACACTCTCGAGAATGTTTTCTGAGTCTCATATAGAAGAAAACTCTGGAAAGATGATTTCACCTCAGCACCAATTCTTAGGGGCTACTGTTTCTGCAGATTTACTCTCTCTTTTGAAGAATGGTTATGACGCTGATCCTTTCCTCAGGAATCCTTCTTCAGATATTAATTTAACATTTCACAATGGCTACTGGACTCAGCTTCATCACCTTTATGTACCTGAGTCAATACGAGTTGAAGTATTGAAATTAGTTCATGATTCCAAACCTGCTGTTTCATTTTGGAGCATATAAGACTCAAGAATTGTTAACATGTTCCTTCTGGTGGCCAAATTTTAAAAGAGATGTTAAAAGATATGTTTCATATGCCTGATACTAGACTCCACGCACCTCACTACTGGGTTTACTACAACCTCTTCCTATCCCATCTTGTCCCTGGAGCTCTAACGGTATGGATTTCATAGTTGATCTACCTCCTTTGAAAGGGATGACAACAATCCTTGTGGTAGTGGACCATTTAAGTAAAATGGCTTATTTTATCCCTGTTAAAGGAGTACCCACTGTTGAACAGACTACAGAGCTTTCAATTCAGGAAATAATCAGGCTTCATGGCATCCCTGATGATATAGTGTCTGATCGAGGGTTCAGTTCACTTCTAAACTTTGGAAGAGTTTTTGCAATGCCCTAGGGAGAGAGGTTAATCTGTCCTCTGCTTTCCACCCACAGTGTAATGCACAAACAGAAAGAACTAATCAGACACTTGAACAAAACTTACAATCGTTATCTTTAACATGATTGGATGGATTTTCTGCCCACTGCTGAAATTTCTTACAGTAACTCTGAACACAGTTCTATTTCCCAAACGCCCTTCATTGCCAATTTTGGATTCCATCCAACGTTTATCCTGAATCTCCCTGTTTGTACACCAATTCCAACTGTGACTGATAGAATCACAACTTTACAAGGCAAAGTCTATGTTTTTATTCCCCATTGTTTAATAAAGATTCCTTCTTTTAACTCTCCTCTTAAGGTCCAAGAAAAGAGTTTATGTCAGATATTTACTTTTACAAAGATTTACTTTTTTTCAAAATAAAAAAAGAGTAACTAGAAACAGTAATGTTTTGACAATTACCTGTTCTTCTTTACATATTGTAGGAATTAAGTGACTCCTTACTCCAGTCTGCTTAAGCATTTGCTGTTTTATTCTAGCATAAAAACAGCATAACAAACGTTATAAAGTATGTCCAAGGCTTCCTGACACTAACTACATCCACCAGCCCTAGCTATTGTCCTTCCACTAGTCATTGTTGGAAGCCCTGTCTACCAGATCCCACAATCCTTTTATTCACAACAAACATACCACAGCAATCACACCCATGTAGTGCACCTGTGAGTAAAATCCTTCCTCAAGGTAACAGCAGGATCATTAACCCTGTCTGTACCTTTCCCTGCCGGACAGGTCCTATTCTGGTTACCTTTTCCACAGTATATTGTCGTGTGCTCTCTTATGGTATACTCATATTTTTATTTATTAATACTTTTTTATTTTTATTAACATCTATTAATAAAGCCCACAAAACTGAGCAGTATTGTACAAAGTGGTAGAACAAAGAAGGTATACACAATTCAAGTAAGTTAACATAGTGCTAGATATGAAAAAAGAAGTAAGACAAAAGTTGAGTGTAACAAACACAAGTAGTATAAAAAAAGGGGAATAACAAGGATGGCATGGGCAGCAGAATTTAGGGAGCAACCCCGGGTGAAGATAGCATAGAGTGTAAGTGAGGCAAACATTAGCAGACATGAGTTAATGGAGGAGGGTAAAGCCTAGAAGAAGCAGCATGGTAGAAAACAAGGATTGGAAGAAACTTGGGGACGAAGCTTGTGAGAACTTGGTGGGGGAAAGGTCAGGTAGGCTTTGGTGAACAGGTGAGTTTTGAAGGAATGTTTGAAGCACTGGAGGCTGGGGTTGAGTCTGATAGAGTGAGGGAGAGCATTCCAGAGGTGAGGAGCAGCACAGGAGAAATCCTGGATGTGGGAGTGAGAGATGGTAATCAAACTGCAGGAGAGGCGACATTCCTTAGCTGAGCAGAGAGGGAGTAATAGAGTTTGGAGGGAGACACAATAAGAGATGTAGAGGTAAAGAATAGGGCAAAAGCTGCAAGGGTAAGGAAATTTAATTGCAGTCTTTAGGGGATGTGGAGCCAGTAAATGGTTTGGCAGAAGGGACAGGCAAATGCAGAGCAGTGAGAAAGGTAGATCAGTTTTGCTACAGTATTTAAGATACATTGAAAAGAAGAAGAGGTGTGGTTGATGGGGAGGCCAGACAGGAGAAGATTGCAATAGTTGAGAGATGACCAGAGAGTTGATGAGAGTTTTGGTAACCTTGAGAGATAGGAAGGGCCTAATCCTGGCAATATTGTCTGAAGACAGGAAAAGAAGAGGGACTGAATGTGGGGAGTGAAGGAGAGGGAAGAGTAGAGGATTATGGCCAGACAGTGGACTTGAGTAACTAATGAGATCATGGTGCTATCACCAGTGAGGGAGAGGTGGGGAGGGGTGGAAATCTGAAAAGGAAGGAAGGCATTCATTCAGTTTTGGCCATATTAAGTATCAGAAAGCATTGGAACATCCAGGAGGAGATGGTGGAGGGACAGTTGGAAATACAAGAGAGGAGGGAGGGGGAGAGGTTAGGGGAGGAAAGGTAGATTTGGGTGTCATCAGCAGAGATATGATATTATAGGCTAAAAGAACTGATTAGATTGCCATGTGAGGATTTGTAGAGTGAGAAGAGCAGGGGGCTGAGGATGAAGCCCTTGGGGGACCCCTATAGGAGCATGGAATGTGGAGAGCCAGAGATTGTGACAGAGAAAGATTAGGTGGAGAGATAGTGGGTGAATAATGTGAGGAATGTATCGCAGAAACTAATGGATTGAAGGGAGCACAGTATCAAAGGCTGTGGACTGGTCCAGAAGGATAAAAACAGAAAAGTGAACCTTGGATTTGACAGAAAGAAGTTAATTGGCGACTACGGTAAAGGCTGTTTCTGGGTTGTGGAGCAAGAGGAAACCAGATTGGAGATGATTTGGGAGGGAGTTGTCAGACAGGAAGATGGTAAGGAGGGACTAGACAGGCCACTCAAGAATTTTGGAGGTAAAGAGAGATTGGCCAATAACTTCTCAGTGAGTCCTGGTGAAGAAAGATTTTTTAAGAATGGGTGAGAAAAGCATGTACTTGAAGGAGAAGGGGAAAACACCAGAGAAGAGGGGAAAGTTGAAGAAGTGGGTGAGGTGGAGGCTGGTATTGGTGGAAACTGTGTGCATAAGTTAACAGGGAATGGGATCAAGGTAGCAGATAGAGGGGGGGAAGAAGATAAAAGAAAAGCTTAGACTTTATACTTAATGATGGGGAGGAAGGAGCTGAAGGAGGGGCAGATAGTGGGAGAGGAGGGTGGAAGGGGGGATAGGGGCAAGAAATCCCTGAGAGGAGATTTCCAATTTGATAGTTTCAATATTGGAAGAGAAGTAGGTGGCGAAGTCCAGGGCAGTAAGGAAGGGAGGGAGAAGAGAGTGAGAGGGCAGAGGAGGATATGGAGAGGGGTGGGTAGGAGAAGTGAGGGGAGGGAGGGAGGGGAGGAGAGAGGAGGAGCGAGGGCCGAGGATGGATTTGAAGGTGTCCCTGATGAGACTATTAAGTGTGCCTATTCTTTTTAAATATATTGACAAATTATATATTGCTGTCTATTCTATTCTATTAAATATCTTTGAGTTGCTGTCTTTCTAATAAACATTCCCAAACACAAAATTGCATTTTATTTTTGGAACAAAAAAAACAAAAACATTCGTATTTATGTATTTATTTATATTCCAAAACTTTTGCATAGAAAACAAACCTAAGTTCAACAAATTCCTTATTCACCAATGGAGGCAAGTATAAATACATGGACAAAGGGACAACACCACCAGTCCACAGTTGCATAAACAGAATATCGTGTGTAACTGCAATTGTTAGCTGATGCCAGAAAAATTATTGTACCAAAATGTATAAAGATAAAAATAGAATAGCTGTTCAGGTTATATGATTTTTGTTGAGGGTGACATAAATTGCATTAAATCAAAACAGCCCTTAGCATTTAAACACAATTTCCAGATATTTTGTTAGTGGTTATGTGATTCTAAGTGTGTAATGCACTGAGAGAATGTGCTCAGCATGATACAACACGTCCAGTAATAATGCCCAGCAAGACTTAATATAACAATAATATACAGTACTGTGTAATATGCCAGTAATTTTACAACAGCAAGTTTTAATTTGCCAGTAAAAATGTGCCGCAAGATATAATATGCCAATGATATTGTAATACTAGTGCTCGGTAAGATTTAGTATCACTGATAATGTCCAGTAAGATGTAATATGCCAATAGAATGCCCAATTGAATGTAATTGTCATGGAAGGAAGATATATGATTTGTAAGGATCTGACACAAAAATGAGATAAAGAAACTATTTAATAAGCATGTGAGATGTAAGAAGGAAATGAAAAGCCAGTTGGCACAAATCAGAACACAATACAAAAAGTAGAGATGTGCGCAGACCCCTGTGTTTTGATTTTGGTTCTTAAACCATCTTTGTGTTTTTGTTTCTGTTTTGGCCAAACATTCTCATGTGTTTTTATTTTGGATCTGGATTTAATAATAAATTGTGAAAAATAGGTAAAATCATGTGATTAAGACCTGTTTTTGTTCCTACATTACTATTTATAGCATAAACATTAATTTATAGCCATTTACAATCTATTTTTTAATGATCTCTTCACAACTGTTAAAATTTTCACCAGTTGTGGCAATAGGTTGCATTGAGCTGGCTGCTACAATTAGATAGATCAGCGGCACAAGTACATAGACGTTTAATAAAATATACATTCCCTATGAAACATAGTGCCACATCAGTCTGTATAAAGTGTGATCTACATGCGGTCACTGAATGCCTAAAATTCCCAGAAATGTTATGTGCCACGGGCAGCATCTCCTGCACCGACCTCTCATTTTTAAAGAAATTCTGCACCACCAAGTTTATTGTGTGTGCAAACCATGGTATGTGGTGAAATTCACTTATTCTTAATGCACACAATGTTAACTCCATTATCGGCAATGAGGAATCCTGAGAAAAGTCTTAGTGGGGTGGACCCTTTTGCTATGACATACCTGAGCTTCTCCAACAGAATAACACTGGTATCTTTCTTTGTAAAACCAGCATAAAAAGAGTAGCTTGATTATGAATGACCTATTATTGTGTGCTAGCATTACCATGCTGCAAGAATGAGGAGGAGAATGATGGAGCTAGCGGTGCTGCTCCAGCTGTTCACGATACACCTACTTAGTGGACTGTCACAGTCGCGTAGTCTTTTGTTTGACTAGTACAGCCTGTCCACATATCCGTAGTTAAGTGGACAGTCGTAAAATGACATTTTCTAGGAACTGAATTACTTTTTTTTTTTTTTTTTTTTTTTAACATCTCCAGCCAGTGTCGGACTGGGACATGAAGGGCCCACCGGGAAAATTCAATGGTAGGGACCCACCATGATAAAGCGCATGGTTGCCAAAGCTGTGCCACGATGCACCGCTGAAGGACCATTGCACACCAACCACCAGAGACAAGCCAGTAGAGGGGGGAACATGATAGTAAGAAATAATATAGATATATATATATATATATATATATATATATATATATACCTATATACACACACACACACACACATATACACACGCACACACATATACACACGCACACATATACACACACACATATATATATATATATATATATATATATATATATATATATATATATAGTCCATAAATATTGGGACATCGACACAATTCTCATATTTTGGGCTCTATACACCACCACAATGGATTTGAAATGAAACAAACAAGATGTGCTTTAACTGCAGACTTTCAGCTTTAATTTCAGGGAATTTACATCCAAATCAGATGAACAATGTAGGAAGTACAATGGTTTCTATATGTGCCTCACACTTTTTAAGGGACCAAAAGTAATGGGACAAACTAAACAATCTTACATCAAACTTTCACTTTTTAATACTTTGTTGCAACTCCTTTGCAGTCAATTACAGCCTGAAGTCTGGAAGGCATAGACATCACCAGGCGCTGGGTTTCATCCCTGGTGATGCTCTACCAGGCCTCTACTGCAAATGTCTTCAGTTCCTGCTTGTTCTTGGGGCATTTTCCCTTCAGTTTTGTCTTCATCAAGTGAAATGCATGCTCAATCGAACTCAGGTCAGGTAATTGATTTGGCAGTGGCATAACATTTCACTTGTTAGCCTTAAAAAACTCTTTGGTTGCTTTTGCAGTATACTTCGGGTCATTGTCCATCTGCACTGTGAAGTGCCGTCCAATGAGTTCTGAAACATTTGACTGAATATGAGCAGATAATATTGCCCGAAACTCTTCAGAATTCATCCTGCTGCTTTTGTCAGCAGTCACATCATCAATAAATACAAGGCGACCAGTTCCATTGGCAGCCATACATGCCCACACCATGACACTACCACCACCATGCTTCACTGATGAGGTGGTATGATTTGGATCATGAACAGTTCCTTTCCTTCGCCATACTCTTCTCTTCCCATCACTCTGGTACAAGTTGATCTTTGTCTCATCTGTCCATAGAATGTTGTTCCAGAACTGTAATGGCTTTTTTAGATGTTGTTTGCCAAACTCTAATCTGGTCTTCCTGTTTTTGTGGCTCACAAATGCTTTCCATCTTGTGGTGAACCCTCTATATTCACTCTTGTGAAGTCTTCTCTTGATTGTTGACTTTGATACATATACACCTACCTCCTGGAGAGTGTTCTTGATTTGGTCAACTGTTGTAAAGGGGTTTTTCTTCACCAGGGAAAAAAATCTTCTGTCATCCACCACAGTTGTTTTCCGTGGTCTTCCGGGTCTTTTGGTGTTGCTGAGCTCTCCGGTGTGTTGTTTCTTTTTAAGAATGTTCCAAACAGTTGATTTGGCCACACCTAATGTTTTTGCTATCTGTATGATGGGTTTGTTTTGATTTTACAGCCTAATGATGGCTTGCTTCACTGATAGTGACAGCTCTTTGGATCTCATATTGAAAGTCGACAGCAACAGATTCCAAATGCAAATGTTACACCTAGAATCAACTCCAGACCTTTTACCTGCTTAATTGATGATGAAACAATGAGGGAATAGCCCACACATGTCCATGAAATAGGTTTTAAGTCGATTGTCCCATTACTTTTGGTCCCTTAAAAAGTGTGAGGCACATATAGAAACCGTTGTAATTACTACACCGTTCACCTGATTTGGATGTAAATACTCCCAAATTAAAGCTGAAAGTCTGCAGTTAAAGCACATCTTGTTAATTTCATTTCAAATCCATTGTGGTGGTGTATAGAGCCCAAAATATGAGAATTGTGTTGATGTCCCAATATTTATGGTCTTGACTGTAATATATATATATATATATATATATATATATATATACAAGTTAACCCGTGCATGATACTCATGCATTCTAGTCAAATCAAGCTACTTAAGGTTTTAAAAAGGTTCTTGTCATGCATTTGGGCCTAGCCCAGGCCTCCTCAGGGGAAGAGCGTTACTTCCCGACGCAAGCACCCTTTTTTAACATGGTTTTGTCCACATGTCACCACCTCATCATTTTTCTCCATCACCTCATCCTTCGGTTCCTGACTTGGCTTTTCCTGAGCAAACTCCAAACTTCCTTGCGTGGGTCCCTGGCGAAGACCAGAGGCGCATTTAGACTTTGTGCCTCCTTGTTTAGCAGCACAAATACCAGTAAGTAGGCCTCAGTTTCTATTTATCCATATACTCTGACCATGATCACTGAAGGCACGGGTGATCCATTGGCTCGTGATCTGTTACTCCATCTTGCCCACGGTGTTGATTAGCAGGAGTCTGAAGAGGCCCAACTTCAATGCTTTCAGGGAGTGGTTTCTTGTCTGGATACCATGTAGTCTTTACTAACTACCTCCCAGTCAGTGACTAACCATCTCAGAAATTACGCAATCTGTCTCCACTTCTTATACAGTTTGCACTACCACATTATGGATTCTTCCACCGAAAAATTTGATGGGGATCCTAAAAAGTGTAATGGATTTTTGAATAAATGATCGATTCAGATTGAAATCAACTCAGCATCATTTGATTCAGAGCGTACCAAGGTGGCATTTATAATCTCTTTACTTTCCGGACAAGCCTTGATCTTGGCTTCACTTCTCTGGGAATGAGACGATCCCCTGTTGCAGAACTCCTCTTCTTTTACTGAAGCCTTTCGCAAGGCATTCAAAGAGCCTTGGCGGGTCTCCTCTGCTGCCTCCAGCCTCTTGAATTCATGTCAGGGTACTCAGACCGTGGGTCAATATGCAGTTCTTTTTTGCACTTTTGCATCTGAATTAAAATGGAACAACGAGGCACTGATATGATGCCTTGATCTCATTCTGCAATCGTATGGACCTTCGATTCCGGGAACGCACTCAGGAAAAATGTACTACTAGGCGTTTTTCTACACATCTGGCACCACACTTTCAAAACCCACCTTCACCACCTGAGAAGTCGATGCAAATTGGGCGGTCTCATCTGTCACCTGAAGAACATGGGAGATGCATCAAACAAAACCTCTGCTTGTACTGTGGGGAATCCGGCCATCTGATCTCTAAGTGTTCCAAAAGGCTGGAAAATGCCTTCTCCTAGCCGGTAACAGGGAGGCCAATCTAGGAGTCAGATTTATCACTTCCTTCACTTCCACCAGACCAGACTTTTCTATGGCTATATCTTTGAAGTCTCCTAGCAGCCTTTTTGTGACTTATGCCTTTGTGGATTTCAACTCTCTCTGCCAGAATTTCATCTCTGCCACTTTGACATCACAACTCCATACATCCGCCCGGACCCTTTCGCAGCCACTATTCCTTTCAGCGGTGAATTGCAATCGCATCTCTAATGGTACCATATATCAGGTTACCATCCCTCTTCAACTGACTGTTGGTGTATAACAGTCAGGATGTATCGAATTCCTGGTTCTTCCGGAATCTGTAAATTTTGTCATCTTAGGACTCCCCTGACTCTGGATTCATGCACCACAGTTCGTTCGGGATATTGCTCAAGTCACTTCTTCGGGCCCACAATGTCACGAAGGATGCCTTTCTTCTGTGAAGTCTGTTCCAATAGCCATTCCCTACCACATGCTCTCCTCTCAGCCATCTCTTCCTGCACCCTATTCAGCTTTTCATTATGTTTTTTGTAAAGCAGTCTCCAAGGTCCTTCCTCCTCATCGGCCTTGGGATTGTTGCATCAATTAAACTCCAGGTAAACTTATCCATTAAGGCAGGATTTATCCTCTCTCTTCCTGAGAACCATGCCATGTCCCAATATATTACAGGAAACCTTCAATGAAGGTTTATAAGGAAGTTGTCTTCTTCAGCAGGATCTGGTTTTTCTTTTTTGAAAAAGAGAGATGGATTGCTCCGTCCCTGCATGGACTAACGCCAGTTAAATGCAATCACCATCAAGAACAGGTATCCACTTCCCCTCATTACTGAGTTGTTCGACCGTATCAGTGGCTTCAAAATTTTCTCCAAACTGGTGTCACAGATTCAGAGTTATGATAGGCCTTGAAGTCCACTCAGGTGGATACTACCCCCAGAGAGGCGCGGAGTCTAACAGAAGAAAGGTTTTCACCAGGGATCTCCGCAAATGGACATGAAATTAGTAGCTCTCTAACCACAGGTCATGGTCCTATAGGGGGGCAATGATCGAGACTAGATGGATGGTCAGGAGATAAAGGTGGCAATGTGGATATGTCAGAGCGCTGAGGCGGGTCCAAGAGGTAAGTGCTAGTTCTAGATAGCGAGCGAATAACAGTCTATGGGGGTGCTGCTGCACCGAGGTTCTGGTGAACAGGATGTCTCTGGAGTAGGATCAGAGGAGAGGCACAATGGTCTGCAGAGAGACAGCAGCATCTAGACTGCGGAGAAGGTAAGTCAAGTATACACAAAAGAGCAAGGCTGCAGGATGATGAAGCACTAAGTTCCTGATGAGTTGGAAGCCCTGGAGCAGGATCAGAGGAAATGTGCAATGATCTGCAGAGTGGTGGCAGCGTCTTGGCTGTGGAGGAGATACAGGTATACACAGGAAAGTTATAGGCTGCAGGATCATGAAACGCTGAGGTCCTGATGAGCTGTAAGCCCTGGAGCAGGATAAGAGGTGATGCACAACAATCTGCAGAATGGCAGCAGTGTCTTGACTGCAGTGGTGATACAGAAGTACACAAAAGAACAACAGGCTGCAGAATGGTGAAGTGCTGAGGTCTTGATGAGCTGGAAGCCCTGGAGCAAGATCAGAGGTGATGCACAACGATCTGCAGCGTGGCTGCTGAATCTAATGAATAACGAGGTGGAAGCAATAAACAAGAGCCAGAGGAGTAGACGTCCTAACAGGTAAGGAGACCTAAAGATCTGACACCTTAGTAGGGAGGCAGGTGCTTTAAAAAGACAGGGCTGACAGGCAATTAGCCAATCAAGTGAATGCAGGAAGTTTTGAAATGACCAGGTGTGCGCATGCTCAGTTCAGACCAGCAAGTGAATGCAGGGAGTGAAAACCAAGGGAAACAGGTATGAACAGAAACCAGAATGAATGGGTAACTGGTGCGATGTATGACAACTTGATTTACGATGGATTTATAATTTGATCCGTATCAGGGAAGGAGATGAATGGAAGCCCACCTTCAGTACTTGTGATGGTCATTACGAATACCTTGTGATGCTCTTTGGGCTCTGTATTGCATCGACGGTATTCCATTCCTTTATTAACAAGATATTCCAAGACCTTCAATACAAATCAGTGGTAATTTATTTGGATGATATCCTAATTTTCTCTGCTGATCTTTCCTCTCCTCGCTCTTATGTTATGGAGGTACTCTATCGTCTACGGCAAAACCAACTTTTCTGCAAATTGGATAAGTGTTTTTTCGAAGTCTCCCAGATCCCATTCTTAGGATGCCTGGTCTCGGGTTCTGGTCTCTAGATGGACCCTAAAAAGACTTTGGCTAATACCAACTGGCCACACCCCCTTGGCCTGAAAGCAGTGCAATGTTTCAGCAGATTTTCCAACTACTACAGGCAGTTTATTAAACGCTTATCTACTCTCATCACTCCCATTACTGTCCTTACCCGAAGGTTTGGCAATCGTAAATGATGGCCACCAGAGGCTGTTGTATATGAGGCTCTTCAGAAGGCTGCTCCAGTTCTTGTTCAACCCGATCAGGACAAACCCATCCTTGTAGAGGTGGATGCCTGTTCGGTTGGTGTAGGAGTTGTATTTTCTCAAAAATTGGCTACCGGAGACCTTTGTGCCTGCGGATTTTTCTCCAAGAAGTTTTCTCCTTCCGAACATAACTATGGGATCGGAGACAAAGAATTACTTGCGATCAAACTGGAACTGGAAGAGTGGCGCCATCTCTTGGAGGGTGCTGTCCACCATGTTACCATTTTCACTGATCACAAGAACCTCATTTATCTAAGGGACGCCCATTGTCTCAATCCTCGCCAGGTCTGGTTGTCTCCTTTCTTTTCTCGGGTTTGATCTTAGACTCACCTATCAGTCCGACTCCAAGAATTTCCAGGCTGATGCATTATCCCGGTTCTTTGATGACTCTGATTTATGTCCCACTCCCGTGCCTCAATCTATGTTTGAGCCATCCAGCATTGATGCTTTAACTAGAACCTCTTCCAGGACTCCTCCAGTTGGCTGCTCTAACCTTAATACCCCTCTGTGCCTCAAGGCACTCCACTGGGCCCATGCTAGCAAATTTGCAGGATATGCCAGGATAAAAAAACCTGTGCTCTTCTTGTTCTGTGTTTTTGGTGGCCCACATGTCCAAAAATTTGTAGTCTCCTGCATGACCTGTGCCCAGAATATGAATGTCCTTGGCCTATTGTCTCGATGGACTTTATTACCGACTTACCTCACAGTAATGGATTTAATACTATCTGTGGGGTCATGGACAGATTCTCAGGGAGGACCCACTTTGTCTCATTAAAGGGGCTTCCCTCGGCACCATGGGTGCCCTCAAGAGATTATTTCGGATTGCGGTGTCCAGTTTGTCGCAAGTTTTTGGAGAGCCTTTTGTAAAGAATTGGGAATCAGCCCAAAATTCTCCTCTGGATACCACCCCCATACTAATGGGCAAATGGAGACTGTTAATCAAGACCTGGGGGTAAATGTATCAATCTCCGGTGCCTTGTAAAGGGAAGTTTCCCTTTACAAGGCAGCGCCGCTTTAAATTTTAGCTGTCATCTCGCCGAACTCCCGCGAGTTGACAAAACCGGAGATTGATACATTTACCCCCTGGAGTTATTTCTTCTTTGCTTCTCTTCTGGTAATCAGTCGGACTGGTGCAATTTACTACCTTGGGCTGAGTTCCCCCATAATTACCACATCCTTGACTTCTCTGGTTCCTCCCCTTTTTTTACAGTGTTTGGTTCCCATTCCATTGTGCCTGATTTTGATTCCTCTCCTGTTTCAGCTGCCAATACTCTGGTTCGTGATTTGACCCATATCTGGGCTTCTACCAAAGACAAATTGTTAAAGTCTGCTCAACAATACAAAAGTTCTGCTGACCGCCACTGTAGGACTGTTCCTATTCTTCAACCTGGAGACAAAGTATGGCTTTCTACTAGGAATCTCAGGCTCCAAGTACCCTCCATGAAACTGGCTCCAAGATTTATTGGTCCTTTTCCTAATACTCAGGTCATCAACTCTGTGACCTACAGGCTCCGCCTTCCTCCCTCTCTTTAAATTCATAATGCCTTTCATATATCGCTACTTAACAAATTTTCGTGTGCCACCATTCATCCACCTGCTGCTGTATCCATCTCAGACAATGAGTTAGAGATCAGTCACATCCTGGACATTCACCATTTTCATTGTCGCCCCAATATCTTGTTCATTGGAAAGATTAAGACCCTGAAGAGAAATCATGGGTTTACGAGGAAGATATCCATGCCCATTGGTTACTAGCCAACTTTCTTAACCAGCGATGGCCGAAGAGATCTTCCGGGAGAGAGGGGGTACTGTTATATGCTGTCCCGCACATCTGCTCAGTGCCAGGGACGGACGTCTTCCTTGCTCGCCGCCCCATACCTCTTCTTCCTGTCTGTGTCCGGTGGGCCAGTTGCTGGGCAACGGAACACAAGTTGTTCATCGGTCAGCTGTTCAGTAGCTGCCATATTAACTGCCACCAATGAGATGTCATCTTCTTCTGTTTAAAGGAGGCTCCTTTTGGATCTCCGTTTGGCATATACAGATTATCTTGCTTGACCTTCGGCTTCCAGACCACGCATCTGCTGGACCCATCTGTACCATTCTGTTAGCACGGCCTGACCTTGGATTGCACAACCACATTTGTTTACCTACTACCTCACTGGTGGCTAAGTAGGAGGGCCGCGACCTGCGTGTCTTCTGCAGCAAACTTCCTTGTGGGGTTCCCTGGCGAAGACCAAAGGTGCGTTTAGACTTTGCGCCTCCTTGTTTAGCAGCGCAAATACCAGTAAGCAGGCCTCAGTTTCTATTTATCCGTGACACATGGATTGCATTAGGGGAGTCAGAAAATTGAATGCTTGACTACATACTAATAATGAGGAGGTTGATGATGAAGGTGTTGGCTGTGAAGATTGCATGAGGTGTCTATCCATTCGGCTACTACCTGATGCTGGGGTGCTTCTTACTATACACAATGACTTAACAGGGTGGAGGTGCCTAGATGATAAACATCCATACCTTTACAAACGTTATCTGTTATGATAAAAATATTTACAAACACAAGGGGTGATTTTTTTTTGTCTTCTGCATAAGCATGAGAATTCGCTTATCATGGGCATAAGGTGGTACCACTGGTAGCTGCCTTACTTCAACACATTCATCATCATCCTCCTCATTTTCTTATTCAAATACAACACATTCATTTTCAGATCCACAATTATCCCCCTCACCCTCTTGCACATTTGAAAGTTCCAAAGAAGCATCCTCAATTTCTATGTCTAAATCATCATCAATACTACTCATCCTCACATTTCCAAATGGTTGAGAAATTTGGGAAGGAGGTTGATCTATAACTACAGTGTCAGAATGTAAAATGTTACACCCACCTTTAGCACTCATGGATACCCTTAGACTCTCCTCAGGATTCTGTGAGTGCCCAAGTTGTTTTTCAGATTCAGTGGTAAATGCATCAAGCTGTGAGTTTCTGGCGGGTTTGAAAAGTGGAGATGTTGCCTCTGATTCTTGCTATAATTTTGTACAATGTACTAAATAAATGATAACTAGAATCTGATTGGTTGCTATAGGCAACATCTCCACTTTTTAAAACCCGCTGGAACCTCGCAGATTGATACATTTATCCCCCCAGTGTTCTTTTATTGCACTGATATGGCTGTTTTGAAGGTGATAGAGGTGCATGGGAAGTTAAGGAAGATGCATGACTGTGTTGGACACTCTTTTGCAATGGACATTCTAGTACGTGTACTAGCAGTAGCAGGTCCCCTAGTAGCAAAAAATTTGCCATTTTTTGTCACTGTGGATAGTGTATGGAATGTTAGCTATTTTAATTTTTTTTGCGGGGGGCGTGCTAATCAGAGTCAAAGAACACCCTCTTTTTGACCGGTTACTAAAGATGTCACTGATACTGCCAGGGGAGGTCTGGCAAATATTAGCCTGTGGGGCAAGACTCAGCAGATTAGGAACATTTTAAAGGAAAAAAATGCAGATGCCCCCTGCCGCTCAGCCCAGCTTGCACCTAGATACTGCCCCTCACACAATTACTTGCAGATTGAAACACTTTGGATTTTAAAAGCAAGAAATCATTCAATCATTTCCATCACTCCAAGGAGTCATTCAGCACCCTGTTTTTTTTCCTCTACTAAATAGTTCAGTGAAATCACAGCTATTGCTATATAAATGGTCTCTTTCACCCCGTCTAACACTCTACAAATGATTTTCTTAGCACAGAATTGCAGTCACCCTCCTATCCACATGCTATCACTTCTAAGATGGCAGCTGAGGACAGGCTGGAGTGCTAAATATATTTGAGATATATATATATATATATATATATATATATATAAGATATCAATCCAAAACTTGCGAGGTCCGACATTTTACCAGAAGTTATGCTTTTGACTTGTTTTTTCAGATCTGAATTTGGAGTGAGAAACAAAGTTATGACTTATTTTTACTCGGTACCCCAAAATTCATAACTGGCAAATTTCTCCGAATCCAAATACTCATCTCTAGCAAAAAGGCATGCAAAAACAATAACAATAAATATAACAGGAACTTGATGAACAGATAATGGAATGGGAAATTAAAAAGGAAGTCCAATAATTTAATATCCAAGACAGGCCAAAATGTTCAGGCAGCAGGGTAATGTAGAGTCCAAAAAGCCAAGAACAAGACAAGAACATCAAGCATGAGTTTACAGACAAGCATGGACCATGGTAGAACCAGGTGGAATCCCTCTCTAGGGAGACTGAACAGAATGAACTGGCAATGAAAATAAGCCTTAATCAGAAAATATAGAGCTGCAAAGGTATTGAATAAGCATTAATTAACTCAGGTGTGGTGGAAGGCAAGATTATTTTGGCTCAAGGCCTATTCAATTATTACCTGACCACAATGAAAATGGTCTTCCCGCAGGAATATCAACGCTATTGATTTTCAACAGTTTTCCACCTCTCTCCAACACCTTCTCTCCCCAATTTCTACATTCTCCTCCCCTGATCGGGCAGTACCCCATTTTCATGAAACCCTAGCAACTGCTCTGGATAAAGTGGCTCCAGCGACACTACATACTTCGCGTAGAATTCGTTGCCAACCATGGCACACTACAGTAACACGAACTCTACAAAAACTTTCTCGTAAAGCAGAACGTCACTGGCGTAAATCTTGTGCCTCTAATGATTTCATCACATATACTGATATCTACCACTCCTACAGAAATGCTCTGGACACTGCTAAACAAGCATACTACCGATCTCTCATCTATGCTCAGGCTTCTAACCCCAAACGCCTCTTTAACACATTTAACTCTCTTCTGAATCCTCCCGCTCCAAATCCTCCAACTAACATCAGTGCACAGGATCTTGCTTCCTATTTCAAGGACAAAATAGATAAGATCAGGCTTGAAATGGTATCTCCCTTGACAAGCAATCTGCTCAATTCCTTTGTAGCACCCTCTGACACTCTCTCTTCATTTGATCCCACAAATGAAGAGGAAGTTTCTACTTCTTTTCATCTTCCTACTCTACCTCCTGTCCTCTTGATCCCATTTCCTCACAAATGGGTATGTCCCTGTCTCCTGTGCTCATTCCCCCTCTAACTAAAATCTGTAATCTATCTCTTTCTACTGGTATTTTTATATCTATATTCAAGCATGCAGTGATTACTCCCATTTTAAAAAAACAGAATTCTGACCCTAACGCTCTCATAAATTACCGCCCCATCTCCCAGCTCCCATGCCCCTTCAAGCTTCTCGAGAGAATTGCCTACACACGCCTCACACACTTTCTTACAGCAAACAACCTATTGGATCATCTTCAGTCAGGCTTTCGCTCTCAACACTCCACAGAGACTGCGCTGACCAAAGTTGTCAATGATTTGATCACTGCAAAAAATAATAACCAATACTCTCTTCTAATTCTCCTGGATCTCTCTGCTGCATTTGACACTGTTGACCACTTTCTCCTCATACAAACGCTGCAATCCCTAGATCTTAAAGGCACTGTCCTATCCTGGTTCTCATCCTACCTATCTAATCGCTCTTTCAGTGTTAATTTCTCTGGATCCACCTCTGCTCCGCTTCCTTTATCGGTTGGAGTTCCACAAGGCTGAGTCCTAGGTCCTCTGCTATTCTCTATCTACACCACTTCTCTTGGAAAACTAATAAGCTCCTTTGGATTTCAGTATCATCTCTATGCGGATGATACACAAATTTATCTATCCTCTCCTGATCTTTCACCATCTGTGTTGTCTCGCGTTACTGACTGTCTTTCTGCCATTTCATCTTGGATGTCTTCTCGCCAACTCAAACTCAATCTTTCAAAAACTGAATTAATAATATTCCCACCCAAGAACAGAAGCTTCCTGCCTAACATTTTTATTTCTGTCGATAACATGACCATAAATCCCACCCCGCAAGCTCGTTGCCTAGGTGTAATCCTTGATTCACAACTGTCGTTTATTCCCCACATCAACTCTATATCTAAATCATGTTACATACACCTAAAGAACATTTCCAGAATACGCACATATCTGACACAAGACACCGCAAAAACATTAATTCATGCACTCATCATCTCCCGCATCGACTATTGCAATTCCCTCCTTACTGGTCTTCCCAAAGTCAGACTTGAATCCCTACAATCTATTTTGCACGCAGCGGCTAGGCTGATTTTCCTTACAAACCGTTATTCCTCTGCTGAGCCACTCTGTCAGTGTCTACATTGGCTGCCTGTATTTCAACGAATCCAATATAAAATTCTTCTACTAACATACAAGGCCATCAACAAAATTGCACCGACATACGTTTCCTCACTTGTCTCGAAATATCTCCCTACTCGACACCTCCGTTCTGCACAAGATCTACGTCTCTCCTCCACTCTCATCACATCCTCCCATTCTCGGTTACAGGATTTTTTCCGGGCTGCACCTACTTTGTGGAATTCCCTCCCTCGCACAGTAAGACTTTCCTCTAGTCTTCAAACCTTCAAGCGTTCACTGAAAACCCACCTCTTCAGACAAGGTTATGATATTCCTCAACCATCATCTTAATTTCCCTAGATTACCCTATTGCCATCCTCTACACTGATAACGCAAGACAACAACCTTCTGACAAACATTGCAACACACACAGCCCACTCAGTACTTTTACCTTTGCAGTCTGGCTGGTCCATTGTGCAATATGATGTAGCACATGCCCTTGTGTTTCTAACTCCCATTGTCCTATAGATTGTAAGCTTTCGAGCAGGGTTCTCTTACCTCTCTGTCTGTATGTATTACCCAGTATTGTCTTATTAATGTTTGTTCCCAATTGTAAAGCGCTACGGAATTTGCTGGCGCTATATAAATAAATGTTGATGATGATGATGATGAATTTACTGCTCACAGCATGTTACTCCACCTTCAGACAATAGACCAGTTCCTTCAGCTGAGAAAACCTCCTCAAAATCTCCTGATGAAGAAAAATTTAAACTTTTTACCAAAATTAACCATGATATTTTGAATGTCTTTTATAAAAAAGAATGCTAACATTCTGCTCCCACATAACATATATGAGTGTCCTTCTGAATTGCTACCTGGCACTAATGTTCCTTCTCATTTGCATATCACTATTCTGAACCTAAATTATTATGTTTTATAACGTCATCAAAATATATTCCTAGGTTATCTTGCCTATAGCAATACGAATCAGTAAAAATAATCCCTATATATCCTTGAGGTGGATGAATATTCAGTCAGAGTAATACTATTGTGAAGAGGTCACCAGGACAGACACAAGATTATTTACCTGGTCAACATCAAGCAGGTGAGTTTCTGATGCTTGCTCCTTTTTTCAGTCTTGATTCAACCGAGTGAAATGTGGCCATCTTTGGTAAGTGATGGGACGTCACGGTGAGTCAATCAACCTTTGCCACAGGCTCTTTGAATTTTGACGTCACTACTAGCCAATCCAGTCTGATTGTGTCATAGCCCAGCCCTCTCGCAACAGCTTACATTTAGCCGTTGCAAGCTGTGGATACTCAGTCCATCCGGGACAAAAGAAGAAAAAAGAAGGGAGATCAAGAAGGAAGACTCTGTGAAAGACTCCATCTAGTAGAGGCAGTAGGGTGAAGGCTCCCACTTTTTCCGCCTACTGCCGATAAAAGATGCAAGATAAAGCTCTCGGGTGATCCTCTACCAGGCCCACTCGTTCATTCTCTTTACTGTACACCAGGGCATGAGGCCCGTGGCATCTTTCAGGCACTAGGTCCGCGCTGCATTATTGGTCATACGGCCCAAGATGTTTAGGTATTGAGTTTCTGTTCTTTTTTGGTGCACATTTAATAAATTCAGGATTAGCCTGTGGCCCAAGTAATTAATTCAGGATTAGCCTGTGGGCACAATTAATTCAAGATTAGTCTGTGAGGTAAAGTAATTCAGGCACTAGGCCTGTGGAGTCCAGCTTGGCACTAGGCCTGGCACAGTTAGAAGGTAGGTCTGCCATTCTGATACTGTGCCTGATCTGTCCCCATTTGTACATTTCTTCTCAGTTGGCTATTGTGTGGTGGTCCCATACAGTACTGTGTATATGCCTTTAGTGTGTTCTTGCCCATGGAAGTCAAGTCCCCATTAAAGGTAGGCTTTTGATGTGATTTTGCCTTATAGGATCCAGAAGTCAGGCCCTTATTAAAGGCAGTTTTTCGGTATCGTGCAAGGAGTTAAATATTCAAATTCGGTGAGTAAGATATTCAGGTAGGATACTTTCCTGCCTCAACTATCTGTAGCCCCACGCCCCGGTCCAGACCAAATTCAAGGTGTCAGTAATAGAAGTAGAGTGTAGGGTCTCTACTTTTAGCAATCACCTCAGACACACCCTTCCTTGCATTCCATATTCCTTCTCCCAAGTAATTTTTGTTGTCTTCTACCTAGAGATGATCCGAGTGTTGAGTGTAGAAGTGTTACTGAAGGGGTGGTGTGATTGGCAGGTGGATCGATTGAGTAGGTTCCTTTTTACTCGCAGATGTCTGGTACAAAAAAATCTTCTAAACTCAAAGCATTTTCTTCTGAGACGTTATCAAGTGCAGAAATGAATTACAAATTGGAAGATCATTAAACTGGCCCTTGAAAAATGTAGACACATGCTGGAAATAGTGTTACAAACAATTCTTTTATAAATGGATGTGTGATCACATCTAAAAAGATGTCTTTATTATTTATTCACCCCAATTCCCATCTAATTTACAGATCAAGTTTAAAGACCGGGAAAACTGCTGCCTTGTTTAAGAATGTTTATTTCAGATTCATCACATGAGTCTGCCCCAAATACATATCTTCATGAATGTAAATTTTTAACATACCATTCAGACATCTGGAACCAGCTAAACACAAGTTCTGCCTCTGCATTCCCAAAGATCCTTCCATTCATCAAGAGGATAAAGGCTTCTAGTATTTTCAGAATCACACCTTTCTGCTAAAAAGATCTTTGTGTTGATATCATGATAGACTATTCCCAGGAATTTCAAATTAGTCAATGAGCTTCACCCATTCTTAATCAGGGGCCAATCAGAGAAAGCACTGATATTTAAGCTTTGCAGTTTTCTGTTTTTGTTGCCTGATTATTGTAGATTTTGAAGAAATATACATGTCTAACTGCAGCTTCAATACTTACCAAATTTCACCTGCTGGTCAGTAGTATGAAAATATGATCAAAACTAGTAATACAAGCACTGGGAATTTAATAAATGATTTAATACATGATAAAAGACTAATAAAGACATTTAACATTAAAGTTGATAGTGTATGAGGAATAGTTGGAATAAAAATCCTCTGTTTTCTTATGCTCTGGTGTCTGGAGCTCTGGGACCACGATATCAGCAAATAGAAAACGATTCATGGAATTACCCACAGTCCTAAAAGCATGAGAAGTGCTTCCTCAGTAGGGGTTTGTGGATAGCGTTATCGACCAAGTATTTCATACTAAACTTTGCCAATGAATGGTTGACAATAATTACAATTTATTGGTAAATGTATATTGCATTTTTATTTTAAGGCAAATACTTTTCCTCCTGCAAGTGAACAGTTTGTTTTATTTTTATAATTAAGTAACCGTGATTCTATGTTAGTACATGATTTTAAACAAACTACTAATACAATGTAAAACCATTGTATAATTTTAAACAAAACATCAAATCATAAGCAATAATGAATTATACATAAGTAATAAAAGGAGCATATTGATAATATAAAAAACATGTCTGGGTTTGGCCCTGCAGTCAAGGTTCAAATCACCACATATGATAAAGGTATACCTGCCAACTGTACCGGAATGTTCGGGATACTCCCGAAATCCAGGTAAGACTCCCGGGAGAGCAAGCAATTATCCCGCACCCCCTGCCCGGGATCTTCCGGAATTCACTATTCAAAGGTTGGCAAGTATGGATAAAGGAAACTGTGGACTTTAACCTCTAATCTTTGAATTTTGTAAAAAAGAACCAGTGTAATTGTCAATAGATCACAGGTCTGGTCGCTCCCTTAGTTGTCATATGATCTCTTACAGTTCTCTATTATCCTTGACTTATGACTCTCAGTCCCTCAATTGACTGGCAGAAAAGAGCTTTGACTTTTTTGTCTGAATACTTTCACCTTAATTGGTCTCCTGAGACACTCTGTGATGTCCTTGTAGGTATACATGGTCCCACAATTGCAGAAATTTGTAGACTGTCTCCTCAGTATCATGAGTTTTAAGAAGTCTGTAATAAAAAAATGCTAATAAACTACCTCCTATTGACCTTATAATTGTGCCATTGAACTGTTGCAATGAGCTAGGATACTTTTGAGTCAGATTTATTCTCTCTCTAAAAAGTTATCAAGAAAGTCTTTAAGGAGCTGAATACAGCTAAAGGTTTATTACACATTAGAGCAGCCTTATTTTTGGTGGAGAAAGGGTGAGGAAATTACATCCCTGTATTGATTACAGGGAACTTTAAAAGGGTATCTTCTGAGCCTTTGCCTACAGCCCCCAGTTATTTCCTTGTTTATGCCCCTTTGGCCCTTTTCTCAGCTTTACACCCCAATAGCCCCAGCACTTATCCCTCGGGTTTTATGCACAACTGATCTTCATCCAAAGCCCAACTCTTATTTAAAAGCTGCAGCAGTGGGTCAAGTTTGAAGAGTTATAAAACAGAGAATAAGACTGAACTTGATGATATTCTTTGCCTAGAGATGCTAACTTCCACATCACATGACTTCCTCCTTAGCGAGTTCATGCAGTGACAGAAGCACATCTGAGGAGGAGGGATATGCTATCTGTACCATGTGGTGTCCCTCCTTCCTCTGTGTGAAAGAGCTGTGTGATTCTTGCTTACATTAGTAAACCAAGGAAAGGAATTTTTGGGCAGGCCGTGCTACAGGCTTTCTCG
The DNA here is from genome assembly GCF_038048845.1 of Mixophyes fleayi. Taxonomy (NCBI): domain Eukaryota; kingdom Metazoa; phylum Chordata; class Amphibia; order Anura; family Limnodynastidae; genus Mixophyes; species Mixophyes fleayi. The sequence continues at coordinate 229,628,998 of NC_134404.1, read as the reverse complement.
GTTATTCTCCATTAAATTATCTTTATAAAAACCACCAAGCAGCAGGTTGACAGATGGAAACCTCTTTGCAGAATTACACTGTACTGCCCTTACACTTAAAGTTTCATATCTGATGTAATCTGGTCACATTCAATTGTCAGATTTGTTTGTTATAGCTTGTAACACTAATACAATGAGTTTCACCTGTTCTTAATCAGGGGCCAATCAGAGAAAGCACTGATATTTTTACAGATGGATTTATTTTTCTTCCATTAATTATATTATTTTATCTTATTACTGAGATTAAGGATAATGTGCAGACCCTTTGAAGGGTATGAGGTTGCCTATCACTTTTGTAGATAGTCTTACTAAAATGGCTCATTTTACTCCTGCTTGTAGTCTCCCTTCTGGTTTCTAATCAATGAGTTAAATTTACTTCACAGTTCTGGAGACGTTTGTGGTTGATACTGTGTATAAAGATTAAATGTATTTTCAGCCTTTCACCCGCAATATAACAGGCAAATTATGCACACCAATTACACTTTAGAACAGTGATGGGCAAACTTTTTCAGGAGCGGGCCAAATAAAAAAGAAAAACTTTAGGCGGGCCAATATAATTTATTAAAAAACTCAAATATCAAAATATATAATACAAATGTTTTGAATGGGACGGGAGGGTGTTATATAGCAGTGTTACCTCTATAAGTGCAGCGATCGTACAGACACAGAGTTTATTTCAGCAGGTTGTTGCAGATCCGTCTTTCTGGTGAGCCACTAACTGACAACACAGCAGCTAATCGAAATCCGCCTTAGTATATGGCCCAGCCCATCTTTTCTCACATGACTTTCAGCCATTAGGGGGCGGGCAGGTGTTTGAGTGATTGACATACGAAGTGTCCTTTTAGGAAGGAGGATGAAGTGTAATGGAGGAAGTAGCTGGGAAGGCATAAAAATGAAGGTTCTGACACACAGAGTCGGCCCTTATAATTTTATGCATATTTTAATGAAATTTTTTAAAATATTGGCATGCCGGATAGAAGCTCTAAGAGGGCCGGATCTGGCCCGCGGACCGTAGTTTGCCCATCACTGCTCTAGAACAACACCCCCAAAGCTTTAAGAGTTATCTCCAAGATGACTTACAGCATAGTTTGCTTATAGTAATTCTCAACATAGTACCACTTTCCAAAGTGCTTAATTATATTTATAATTATTATAAAGTTTTCATTCCTGATCTCTCCATTGCCACTTCTATTCCAGCTGTCATTGGAATTACAAACTATAAAATAACTGCTTCCTGCACACCAGGAAGCACAGGCATGATTTAAAAAGGTGTCTAACAGACACCCAGAAATCACTCTGATTATCATATGTGAGGTAATGTTTGACTGTCCCCAATGAAGATAAAATTAAATATTCCTTCTATTCCTAGGTACTCAACTCCTGCACCTGATTCAATAATAAATTAATTCTTAATTTAATAATGTTTTACAATATGTTACATTATCTTGTATAGTGGGTATGTTTTGGACAAGAAGAGAGTTCTTGGAAGCCTGAAGCAAATGTCCCTGCTCCAAGATTGCTTCAAGAATTCCATAAACATTACCATAAAAAACCTGACAGGACATTGAGCCCTAGATTCTGTATTGGTGGACGGGTGCACTGCTTGTTTGCCAAGGAGACTGCAATTTTTGAGACTATTCCTATGATTTTTTAATTATTCATTGAGCTTTACCTGTTCCTATTCAGTAGCCAAACAGAGGAAGTACTGGGCTTTATAAGCACTGCAACTTCCTGTTCCCATTGACTATTGTGGTTTGAATGATCTATCTATGATATATCATCTTGCTTTGCTACTTCTACTATAGTTGTCTGTGTACCAAACCAGCTTGTTCTTCACTATTTCTCTGTTTGATGTACCCAGTTGATAATTTGTCAGCTCTAATGAATATAAAATATCAGAAATTATGCCAGCAGTGGGCATCACACATTACCTGAAGTGATGTGTGAGACTGAGTGCTGCTGAGGCCTAATTGTATCCATGTAATCATTGCAATCAATTGCTATGGCAGCAACTGGGCTGTGGTCAGGCCAATGCAATTCAAGCTTGCAGAGCCTTCTTTAAAGGTGAAGACACCAAACCAAGACCAGTTTTGCCTTGAAAACCATTGCTATTTTAAGTTTCCTCTGCAAAGTCGCCGAATATCGGTGACCTGCAGAATTCAATGCAATGTATCAAGCTGAGAGTTTTCCGGCGGGTTTGAAAAGTGGAGATGTTGCCTATAGCAACCAATCAGATTCTAGCTTTCATTTTGTAGAATGTACTAAATTAATGATAGCTAGAATCTGGTTGGTTTTTCAAACCCGCCTGAAAAAATCTCAGCTTGATACATTTACCCCCAGAAAAACCAATCAGATTCTAGCTATCATTTATTTAGAACATTCTACAAAATGACAGCTAGAATCTGATTGGTTGCTCTAGGCAACATCTCCACTTTTCAAACCCGCTGGAAAGCTCTCAGCTTGATACATTTACCCCCAGGTGTGGTTTTACTCTGGACCAGTCACTTCCTGTAAAGTCACTAAGGGAAAGAATCTGGGAGCAGCTGAAGTCCCTCTGACAACACACTTGACTAGAAGGGGTTAAAACAAGGAGTGATCCCATTGTTCTCCCCAAGGACAGTCAGACATTGTAGCATAAAAACAGCAGTGGTGAACTCATTTAACTTATTTAGAGTCATGACTAGTGTGAAGATACCAGGTTTATCTGGCCCAATGCTACCCACTTCATGATGGCTGGCCACTCACAGGTGCCTCACTATGCCAGGGAAGTCTACCCTGTACCTTCTAGGGTTCTCAGCCAAATGCCGTTAGAAAAGTAAAGCAATACATTTATTGTAATAAAAACAATCACTAGATTATTATAAACATACAGTAAAAAAAATGCCAGACAGGTTTACCACAATATCTGTCCCCACTAGCTTAAGGAGTTACAGTCACCTGGCTGTCCGGACTTGATGATCTTTATGACCCTGGATCTGCCGATGTATTTCACTGGTAGAGAACGGCAACTCTAAAACCAACCACCCTGGAGTGGCTCCTTATATCTAGGGTCTAATTTCCACAGAAACTCCCCTCCCAGATTGTAGATCAAACATCTGGAGTAGTCTTGTGAGAACAATGAATATTAATTAGCCTTCTCCCTTACAAGTATCTTGCAACCTATTCCCTATCCATGACTCACCTGGCTTCACTTTAAGGACAATGAATAACAACCTCACTGCCACATCATCAATATACAATAAACAATATACATATTTACAATGAGACACAATGTCCCCTTATCCACATGTAATTAGACACTGCAGTTGTAGTTGTTGAGCTGGGGAACAAAAGCAAGGGCTGTAAAAAAGTGGCAACCTTGCCCCAATTAAACCTTTCTATCCTATGTCCAAAGTCTGTGGCCTGCTGTGGTTTCACCTGGGTTTGAAGGTAAGGTAGACAGCAGTACACAGTTCTTTAATCACCCACCAGGGTCCCATGGGTGCAGGCATATCATCCCACCCAGTTGGAGTAGGGCTTTATTCTGCCCTGTGTCATAAGATGAGACAACATTAAAACTGGGCCACTCCAGTGCAAACATCCGTGGTACGAGAGATGTAGTCCAACATCCCTTGGGTGCCTTGTCCACCCTTAAATACCCAACTTCAAATAGTCCTTTGGTCTGGCCTCTGTGTCTAGAGACCATTCTCCCCCTTCCCCCACACACACACACAAACACACACACATATTTGAGTGCAAACTGCCCAGGGTCCGGAAAACTTTGGGGCTCCTTGTCCGGTTGTTTCTGGCAAAGATCCAATCCCACAACCCCCAAACACTCAAGGGACAACTTCCCAGTGGCAGGCAAACTTGGGGGCTTCATTAATTCTAACTGCTGGGGAATCCTCTGTCCCCCTCCTAAACCACATGTGTGTGCCCCTGCATATATGTTGGAGTGCATCTCCCCTCCCCTGCTACCACATCCACGTGTTGCACTACTTCTCTGGAACATCGGGGTAGTGTGAACCCATCGGGGTAGTGTGAACCCTCATTAAACCCAGACATGTCCTCCTGGCAGCAAACCAGAGTGGATGGTCCAGTGCAGGCCTCTAATAAGGGGACCTGGGTCCCCAGATTTGGAGCTGGAGTGCGATGCTTCAAAGCTTGTGTGGCTGGTAAATCTTGCTGTGCTGGTGCCCTCTCAGACACCTACTCAGTCAACATCTCATCTGCCAATTCTGCATAGGGAAAGGTGTAGGAGTAATTTTCCCAGGGCCCCATGGTAGTGATCCCTGACATGACAATTCCTTTATCCTTTCCCATTAATTCTTTTATACAATCTGTAATCATGATTTCTGCTGAGATCATATGTTGAGCAAGTATATACTTCTCTTCTGTCACAATTGGGTACAGCTGTACATTATTTGCACTAGAGAGCACATATGCGGTATCATGCGTTACTTCATTAGATAAAACATTTTCAGACACAACAGGGGTGGATACCTGGCATTTTCTGTAATTCTGTTCTAACTCAGACACAGTCTCAGGTGTCAATAACAATGGCAAATTATCAGAAGATGCTACTACATGGTACTTACATGGTAGCTCTTTTCCATCCAAGTCACCAAATGGGAGAATTTCTCCTAATGGTTTTCTGGAGGCAGCTCCCAAAAACAGAATGTGGGTGTTTATTACAGTACTCGGTATGATTAAGAGCCATGAGATAAGAAGCAACAGGGATATATAGATCACACCTATGGTCCCCAGGAGGCACAGCAGCACCAACATATACTATCATGCATCACCACCCTAAACAAAATATGGTTTATTTTGTACATTGAATACATATAGTATACTTTAACCAAGTTCCAAAAACCTAGGGATCAATGGTATCAATTTAACAACTCACAAATTAGTCTTTACCTCCTTCATCGGGATTCAGAACAAGTGGCACAAACTTAACTGGGTGAAATCCGGTAAGATGTGGCATTGAGGATCTGAGTCATGATTCAGTTTTGTGTGCCAATTTCGGATCTCAAAACTATTGGCATAAAACCTATTATCAGGGCAGTTGTGGTTTTATATGTAATAGGTGTCAGCGGCATTGGTGGTAGATGTTAAACCACAAGAAGCTTTTAGACTTAACCAATTTGCTGGTTTTATTTCAGAACTTATTGTAACAGATTATATATACATATATACAATTGCTCACAGTGGATACTGATTGTAAAAGACTATATGTATGAGAAGCTTATGCAGTTAATGTACTTAACTCTATTATAGTACATTCATATATGCAGATGGTAGTATGCTTATTTTGTGGGCAATGTCAGAGAACAGGTTGCTCATATATATATATATATTATGCCTCCGGTCATTTTATATATCTATACATAAGTAAGTGAACATAAAAGGGATGCAACTCCAGTTATGACATCTTTGATAGTGCAACTGTTACTTTGAAGAACAGCTGAGAGGCTAACTTCCTGTCTGTGGTGCATGCTTAGTAGTACAATGCAGGCGGCTGGAGGCTGCCCCACTTTCTATCCTTACTAGATAACAGAGGACACCACTACCATGATGGGAGACTGAGCATTCCGCTCCATATTAACAACCCCCCTCGGTTAGCGATGTCTCCTGTTACAAGAAAATCATATAGGGTCTGAGTCATTAAGAAGAGCAAGGCATGGGTCGCCAGGCGTCAGATAATACACAACGCATTCTAGATGTGGTGGACCTTTTGTCCGGGACCGAAGAGCTAGTTATGCTTTCTCTGGATGCAGAGAAAGCGTTTGATAGGCTCCACTGGCTCTATATGAAAGAAGTTTTACTCAAATTTGGGTTTCAGGGTAACATCTTACACTCCATATTAGCTCTATATCAGGGTCCTTCTGCAAGAGTATTTAGCAACGGTTTTTTTATCCTCTCCCTTCCCTATTACTAATGGAACAAGGCAGGGGTGTCCCCTTTCTCCTCTGATGTTTGTCATGGCCATAGAGCCTTTAGCACATACTATTAGACATGCTTCCCATTTCCCAGGCATTACTTTTCACTCTCATACACATAAGTTATGTTTATTTGCGGATGACGTATTTCTATTTGTTACCAGTCCGGAGACCTCGTTGCCAGCCCTGAAGCGCATCCTAGATGACTACAGCTCAGCTTCATTTTATAAATTAAATATTACTAAATCTGAGGCCCTACCTATTAATATACCGCAATCCTCATTATCGTCTTTGCAAAAGAAATTTCCGTTTGTCTGGGTAAAGAACTCTTGACCGTATCTGGGCATTCATATTCCCCCTACCCTGTCTACAGTATTTGAAACTAACTTCACTCCAATTTTTTTGCATCTTTCCTCCCTAGCTAAGAATTGGCTTAACTTCGAGGTCTCCTGGCTGGGTCGCATAGCTGTTTTTAAAATGATGTTATTACCCAAACTGATGTATATTTTTCGTGCTATTCCCTATATTGTACCTAGGCATTTGATGGCCCGCTTTCATACATTAATGATGTCCTATGTGTGGCGGCAGAAACGCCCCCTCCTCTCCCATAAATGTATGGCCCTATCTAAACAACGTGGGGGACTGATGCTTCCCAACTTATCTTGTTACCAAGAGGCTTGTATATTGAGCCATCTGCGGGATTGGGTGCTCCCCCCCACCTCTAAGCGATGGGTAGATTTGGAGAGAGCCTTGTGCCCCAGCTACCCGTTGTTGGACCTTCTTTGGACACCCAGGCCGGTCCGCCCATCTGTTGTATGCAGGCTACGGTCCATTTCGGATGCCATGCAGGTGTGGGATAGAGTTATTGGGTTGCATGCCAACTTTGTACTCCCGTCTCGTAATCTCTCTCTCCAGGCAGTGGGTCAGCTCATTCCAGATCTAAATCTTGGAAAGCTAGAGGGATTTCCTCCATGTCGGAATTATTTGCCCAAGGCCTTTTTTTTCCCTTTTCTCAGCTTCAGGATCGCTTTAGCTTGCCATCCTCAGAGACATATAGGTACTTGCAAATCAGTCACTGGGTCAGAACTGTCTCTTGGACCCCCTACTCTCTTATTTCACTCCCAACAAGTGTCATAGATAGATTGACGAAGAGTAGTGGGAGAGGCGGAATAACGTTTTGGTATCATTACATTTATTCCCTGATCCCCCCCAACTAAAACACCTACTCACTGAGCGACAATGGGAAAGAATTTATGTAACTTCCCACTGTATGTCTAAGTGCATTAACCATACTGAGATGCAGGTTAAACTCCTCAACCGGCTATACCTTACCCCGGAACGGTTACACAGGTTCTGGCCAAGCCAATCAAAATTTTGCTGGCGTCATTGTGCCCAAATAGCCGATATCTTCCATGTATTCTGGTTATGTCCGGTGATTCAGCCGCTGTGGAGCGAGGTATTTGCTTTGATTTCTTCAGTCTTAAAGACTCCTGTTGCTCCAGACCCAGCTCTAGCTCTCCTCCACATCTATCTGACTTCTATTTTAAAGCACGATTGCTACCTATTGGGTCACATATTGATTGCTGCTAGAGCAGCAATAGCACAAAATTGGAAGTCTCAGGCTCCCCCTACCACTGTCCGCATCATCTCAAAGATACAGTACAGCTTTGAGATGGAAACAACAGATACGCCCTATGCCTCATCTGCATCAGCTCCCATCATGAAGTGGTTTAGGTGGCATGTGTACATTACGGATGGCCCTGGGTCTCCCCAGGATATTTCTGGTTTCCCAACAGCTCACTCTCCAGTGGCTCTTATAGAACCCCCCCAGTCAGTTGATCAACTTGCATCCCCTGTTAGCCCTCCTATGGTGGAGACACCTTCAGAATGCCAAAATGTAGGCTGATATGTCTTGCTACATTTTCCTATCTTAAAATGTATATTGTTAATACTGTGTGCCTTAACTTAATTTAGTGATCCTTCTCCCCCTGCGTGTGGATTCCTTATGTGTTTTCCCCTGAGTCTGTATTCCCTTTTCCCCTCCTCTTCTTTTTCTGTACCTCATATAACTTTGGAAAAATTTAATACAAATATTGATGCAAAAAAAAAAAAAGAAGAGCAAGGCAAAAAAAAGGAGTAAATTTGATCCTGGACAAACAATGTTACAATACAAGGGGTGCAAATTAGTTTATTATTTTGCACATAAGTTAAATACTGGATGTTTTTTGTTGTAGCACACAAATACTTGATAGCTTCATATTGACTCTGACATTTATAGTTGATCTAGGACATGCCCTAGCCCAACCAAACATCTAACCCCACATTTTAAATTTACCTCGCCCTCCAATGCAACATGGTTTTGCCAAGGTGCAAAGTTACTCATTTGTTTTGCTTTGCTCTCCTTTATGAGTCAGGCCCATATACTTGTAATAAAGTCTCTTTCCAGTAACAGGAAAAATGGGTTAGTCAAACAAAAAAACATTTTAACAAATGAAATACATCAACATTAATTATTCATTCCAGTCCACATCTCGAGAAGAATATGTTCAACAAGTGTGATGCCAGTCCCTTTGTTAACATGTCAGCACCATTATCCTTCCTGCCACGTGACTGATGTTTATAAACTTATCTTGGCTAAGAAGACCTAATACAAATAAAGTCTCTTTCAGCCATAAAGCTTCCTTTGACGTTTCTGTTAATGCCATGTATTCCGCCTTAGTGGTGAATAGGGCAACAGTAGGTTGCTTTCTACTTGCCTAGCTGACGGCTGCACCTGTTAGTACAAATATATATATCCGTGAATGAATGATGGTCATCCTTATCTGATCCCCAATCGTCATTACATAAAGTCTCTAAGGTTGAATTTTTACATTTTACAAATTTCAACTTGAAATGGCTTGTGCCTTTCAGGTATCTCAGAATTCTTTTAATTGCAATCCAGTGTATTCTCCAAGGATTTAGGGAAAACTGACTTCCATGGCTTACTGGATGTATTATGTCAGGACAAGTTTCAACACTAGCATACATCAAGCTTCCAACAGCTCTTTGGTAGGGGACCTGTTTCATCTCCTCCATCTCCACGCTGCTTGTTGGTGACATTGTGTACACTCTGGTTTCGCATCAGAAATACCATATTTTGGAAGTATTGTCTCAATGAAGGCCTGTTGATCGATTGTACGGTTCCTGTTTTCAGATCCTGTTTAATTTTAATGACTAATAATTTATTTGATTTTGTTTCCTTGATATTCTGTGGTTCAGAAGGCTATATTGGCGAATCCCTCACAATATTTTCTAGGGGGGATACCTCTGTTATTTCTCACAGAATCTATGCTTTCTGATCGAATATCTGTAATCACACTTTCAGGTTCAGACACCCATTCCGTTGCCTGTACATCCAGTGTTACATTTCTTTGTTGTGGTTGTTGATTTTCCACTATTTCGCTAGATGGTGTCTTTTCATGAAACACCACATCTCTTGACTTTATGAGCCGTTTCTTTGTAATGTCCTACAGTCTTTAACCTTTGCTTTTTTGACAGTATCCAAGCATGATACATTCTACTGACTTAGGATCTAACTTTCGTCTTTTTTCTTTGGGAATACTTTACAGCCAAAGTCCAATCCCCTTCTCTTCTTTTTTCCTCGCTGATTCTTTGTTCTGCGCTCCTCCGTGCTGTGCTCGCATTGAATGTTGGGCATGACATGAAGCCCGACATTCATGCATATATAATAGTACAAGCAGGGCCTTCAATAGGAAAATTACGGCCTGGTACAGCAACTTCATGGGGCCCCCATATAGTCAACTAGCATGTAATTTTATGAGCCGCAAAGCTATGAATGGGGCTGAGCATCATTGGGGGAGTGCAGGGCAAGGAGTAATTTACAGCAATGTCCACATGCTTTACACACACCCACCCCCCCCCCCCCCCCTCATCTACCCAGATGCTTTACACCATAGTTGCCTACTCTCCCGGAATGTCCGGGGGCCCTGATTCATTACGGAAAGTTAAGCAAAAAAATTGAGTAAGTAGTCTCCTGGACAAAATCATGTTGCAATGCAAGATGTGCACATTAGTTTTCAATTTTGGAAAATACTGTCTGTTTTTTTCATGTAGCACACAAATATCAACTTTAAATTTCAGTGTACAAAATAAGCTATCAAGTATTTGTGTGCTACATGAAAAGACAGACATTATTTAACTTATGTGCAAAATAGAAAACTAATTTGCACTAGGGGTGTGCACCGGCCACTTTTCGTGTTTTGTGTTTTGGGTTCTGATTAGCTTGAGGTTTTGGGTTCTGATTGGTTTTGCCAAAACACCCCGCTCAAGGTTTTGGTTCTGATTTAGGGTTTTGGGTTCTGATTTTTTTTTTAAAAAGCATAAAAAGTGCTAAAATCCATTTTTTATTTTTTTTTCACTCCTACGCTATTATTAACCTCAATAACATTCAATAACAATCATTTCCACTAATTTCCAGTCTATTCTGAACACCTCACACCTCACAATATTGTTTTTAGGCCAAAAGGTTGCAAAGAGGTAGCTGGATGTCTAAGTTAAGCGACACAAGTGGGCGGCACAAACACGTGGCCCATCTAGGAGTGGCACTGCAGTGGCAGACAGGATGGCAGTTTGAAAAACTAGGCCCCAAAGAGCACATAATGCCAAAAAAAGAGGTGCAAGATGGAATTGTCCTTGGGCCCTCCCACTCACCCATATGTTGTTGAAATAGGACGTGCGCACTTTAACAAACCAATCATTTCAGCCACAGGGCCTACCAAACAACTGTGGCTGAAATGATTGGTTTGTTTGGGCCCCCACACACAAAAAGCTATTCATCTCTCCCTGTACAAACTAAACTGGCTCTACTGAGGCAAGATGTCGTCCTCATCCTCATCCTCTGATTCCTCGCCCCCCTCATCCTCACACATTATCAATTCGTCCCTGCTGGACTCCACAATCACAGGTCCCTCTGTAGTCTCTGGAGGCCAGTAATGGTCTTGACTGAAGAATTGATAATTCATTTTTAAGAACATCATCTTCTCAACGTTTTGCGGAAGCAACCTCCTTCGCCGCTCACTGACCAGGTTCCCCGCTGCACTAAAAACTCTTTTAGAGTACACACTGGAGGGGGGACAACTCAGGTAAAATAGAGCCAGTTTGTACAGGGGCTTCCAAACTGCCTTTTTTTCCTGCCAGTAATGACTGTCTGACATGTCTACTTGGATGGTGTCAGCAAAGTAATCCTCCACCATTTTTACAATGGTGACAGCATCCAATGCAGCGACAGTAGACATGTCTGCAATGGTTGGCAGGTCCTTCAGTCCGGACCAGATTTTCTCAGCATTCCCGCCAGCGGGTCGTTTATGAAATCTCAGCTGTTTCCTCGCAGCCACAGGTGTGGAAGAAAATGAAGGAGGAGCTGTTGGCATGTCACGGTCCTCTTCAGAGGACAATCTCCTGACCGGCAGGTCTTTGCACCGCTGTAGACTTGTGTCCACCGGAAACAGAGACACAACATACGCTTTAAACCGAGGATCGAGCACGGTGGCCAGAATGTATTCCTCTGACTTTAAAAGAGTGACCATAGTTTAATATCGAAGTAATAATATTTCTGGACTGCAGGAACAGTGAACGTAGTTTAATATCGAAGTAATAATATTTCTGGACTGCAGGAACAGTGAACGTAGTTTAATATTGCAGTAATATTATTTCTGGACTGCAGGAACAGTGAACGTAGTTTAATATTGCAGTAATAATATTTCTGGACTGCAGGAACAGTGAACGTAGTTTAATATCAAAGTAATAATATTTCTGGACTACAGGAACAGTGAACGTAGTTTAATATCGAAGTAATAATATTGCTGGACTGCAGGAACAGTGAACGTAATTTAATATCGAAGTAATAATATTTCTGGACTGCAGGAACAGTGAACGTAGTTTAATATTGCAGTAATAATATTTCTGGACTGCAGGAACAGTGAACGTAGTTTAATATTGCAGTAATAATATTTCTGGACTGCAGGAACAGTGAACGTAGTTTAATATCGAAGTAATAATATTTCTGGACTGCAGGAACAGTGAACGTAGTTTAATATCGAAGTAATAATATTTCTGGACTGCAGGAACAGTGAACGTAATTTAATATCGCAGTAATTATATTTCTGGACTGCAGGAACAGTGAACGTAGTTTAATATCGAAGTAATAATATTTCTGGACTGCAGGAACAGTGAACGTAGTTTAATATTGAAGTAATAATATTTCTGGACTGCAGGAACAGTGAACGTAGTTTAATATTGAAGTAATAATATTTCTGGACTGCAGGAACAGTGAACGTAGTTTAATATTGCAGTAATAATATTTCTGGACTGCAGGAACAGTGAACGTAGTTAAATATTGCAGTACTAATATTTCTGGACTGCAGGAACAGTGAACGTAGTTTAATATTGAAGTAATAATATTTCTGGACTGCAGGAACAGTGAACGTAGTAGTTTAATATTGAAGTAATAATATTTCTGGACTGCAGGAACAGTGAACATAGTAGTTTAATATTGAAGTAATAATATTTCTGGACTGCAGAAACAGTGAACGTAGTTAAATATTGCAGTACTAATATTTCTGGACTGCATGAACAGTGAACGTAGTTAGATATTGCAGTAGAATTTTTTTTATACTTTCTTTACAAATTTTTTATAATTTTTTTTCAGTATTTTTGTATAATTTTTTTAGAATTTTTTTATAACAATGGACTTAGCAGGACAGAGCACTGGACAAAGCACCACTGGACTCAGCAGGACAGAGCACAGGACAAAGCACCACTGGACTCAGCAGGACAGGGCACAGGACAAAGCACCACTGGACTCAGCAGGACAGAGGAGAAGGACACCGCACCACTAAAAACCCAACCAGCGAGATCCGATGGCATGATTTGGAGTCAGAGCCTCGTTTTCACTGTTTCTTCCCGCCGGAAATACCCGAACAGTGCTCGGATCGCCCTCGGATCCGCAATGTTCGGGTGGGCTCGGATTGCGATAATCCGAGCCCGCTCATCTTTAATTTGCCCCCCTTGCATTGTAACATGGTTTTGTCCAGGAGACTTCTTACTCTATTTTTTTTTGCCTAACATTCCTTAATGAATCGGGCCCCAGGAGAGTAGGGCAACCTCCTGCATTTTGCCCACTTCATTAGTAAAAAAAAGGGTGGGGGTGTGGCTAATCCTGACCCCATCCCCTGCGGTAATAAGCCACAATTGGTAAATTTTAGCATAGAGAAAGGGTCTAAAGATGTGATTTGCATGGCCACGCCTCCAGAACACAGCAGCGAGACCCCCCTTCCGGAGATCTAGCTGCCAAAGTTGGCAACTATGCTTTACACACACATACCGCCTCTGCCAAGCAGCTTTGGCACACACGTCTCACACACACATGTCACCTCCATCATATTACCCTTTTTTCTTATCTTTCTCTCCAACAGTTACAGCACAGCAACAGGAAGGTTTCCAGCAGCCTCCTGCAATTTGTGCCATGTGACTGCTGCAAGTCACATGACCCCAATGACTCTGAATGGGATCTAGCTACTACTTACAGAGATGCGATGCAGGCCTGTCATTCGTTCCTAGAATAATGTACTACAAGCTGTAGTACAATATTCTATGAATGAATGATGCGGCCATATTTAGTAGTATTTGATGAGGCTGCATATGCTCGGAAACACTAAAAACAATAAAATAAAAATAGAAAAAAGATAAATAAAATAATAAAAAGAAATAAAAAAAAAAAAGCTGATGGTCTGCAGTGCGGCCCCGATAATTAGTACCTGCTTCTACCCCTGAGAGCTAGCATATAGTATAGTGGAGGAAATCAGTGTACTTTTGCTGTGTGACTATTAATAGCAGAATCCAAACATCAAAACTATTTAGTTCTTTTAAAATGTTGTTTTTCTAGTGAAAGTAATCTGGAGTGGAGAAGTGAAATCTGAATTAATTTTGAAAAAAACGGGTGTTTATGTGTGAATGTCAATGCAGCTGCATCCCCCCCCCCCCCTCTCTCTTTTTTTCACTACTTGTCATTTTTCAAAGGGTCATTCAGTGAAATCTATACTACAAGAGAGTGTTTGCATGTGAGGGTTTTTTCTGGACATTTTCAACATTAAGAGACCGCATGTAGAACTTTGCAGGAGCTGCAAAAAAAAATGTCATCTGCCATGCCACTAACTGATGAAAGCCCATTAAATAAATTAAACAACAAAAAAATTTAGTGTAAGGTGCAAAAGATAAAAATGAAACATTATGCACGCACTAAATTTGGAATGTTAGCATGCATCATGGAGAGTAAACAGGCAGTAACAATCAGATGTCATTAGATGGACAGAGGCATCAGTACATATTTAGACCAGTAGATACCCAATTATAAAGCGCTACGCAATTTGCTGTATATAAATAAATTATGTTGCTGATAGACGAAGTTGGCCTCCATCCATACTACAAAACTTCAAAGACTACACACACAATACATTTTGAATGTTACAGGGATCATAAACACATCATAGACAGTGAAGCTACAGTAACAGGCAGAGGTCATTGGATGGACAGTGGTATTATTGAATAGAGTTAGGTATTTATAAAAGTAAATAGATGGACTCTTGGAGAGCCCATAACTCCTCCTCTCGGGACTATACTTTTTTTCACATCCACACAATTCTTACTCCAGAATTGATATGATCATGGGCTGCAGTAAAGTTATACAGTTTCTCACTCTTACTGATATACTCACCAACCCGTGGTCGGATCACTCAATAGTCACGGCTTCATTTGATCTGTTTGATAAATCTAAAAGTAACTCATCCTGGAGATTAAACAAATCTTTACTCAAGCTACCCGTGTTTAAAGAGCAGATTGAGCCTCGCCTCCAAGAATACTTTGAACTTAATCTAACGCCTGACACTCCTCTTTCCACGATCTGGGAGGCACATAAATCAGTTATCAGAGGGACCATTATTAAGTTTGCCTCCTTTCGTAAAAAACAACAAACCTTGAAACTAAACTCTCTTACTGCCCAGTTGCAACAGCTAGAGGGTATTCACAAACAAACTCATTCAAAATTAGTATATAAGCAAATCTTCTCCATTAGAGGTGAAATCCAATCTTTGTTAGCGGAAAAGACTGAGAGGGCCCTCCGCTGGCTCAATCAAAAATTTTATGAGAAAGGTAATAAATCTGACACTATGCTAGCAAACAAATTGAAGGCAAAACGGGCTGCTCAGGCAATAATGGCAGTAAGAGACAAGAAGGGTACGCTGAGTTACGACCCGAAAGTTATCAACAATTCTTTTTATAGTTACTTCAAATCTCTATATAATCTGAATAAAGAGGGCACCCCTGTACCCCCCTCACCGTCTATTATTCAACAATTCCTAAAGACATGTAACCTTCCAAAGCTATACAAGAACATAGCTTCCAAACTGAACGAAGACATTAGTGAGGAGGAGCTTAAGATAGCTCTTAAATCTCAAAAGACTTCCAAGGCTCCTGGTCCTGATGGATTCACCATCTTGTATTATAAAACCTTTAAGCATATTTTGTCTCCGCACTTACTTACTATTTTCAATTCTATCCTACGGGGGGAACAATTTCACAGAGACACCACACGTTCCAATATTATAGTAATACCCAAGCCTAATAAGGATCCCACATTGTGTGCTAACTATCGGCCCATCTCGTTGCTAAATGCGGATATTAAGCTATTTGCCAAAGTGTTGTCTCTTCTCTTTAGTTAAATCATTGGGCTCTGATGCATTGTCTTGACATAAGACTTGATATCACATATTGTTATGATTCCCAGTATGGATACAACAGAAAGTATTGGTAGTAAAAACAAAGTGTATTTATTATAACAATGATTTCACAGGTATTAAATAGGCACAGTCAATGGTTAAATTCAAATACAGATAATATGATATACCAGGTATAGCTTGGAAGCTGGACAGGCCAGGATGGGATGCAGGCACAAGGAGACTGAATATCAGAAGTCAGGAGAAACAAATTGGGAAGTGCAGATGCAGATTACCAGGTTTAGCCAGCTGCAAGAGGCACCAGATGATCCACAGAAGAATTAGGCAGAGTAGGGTCAGGCAAGCCAGAGGTAAGAAGCCGAATATCCACAATGATACCAGGAAGTAAGCAGAAGCAAGGTCAAATGAAGACGTCTTGGGTCATAGGAAAAGGTGGAAAATGATGAAACAGGCAAATACTTGGTTGCCAGAGGAAGAAGTCCAAAGGCGACTGAAGAATATAAGATAAATAAAGCTCCAGGTCCAGAGGGCATACACCCAAGGGTCCTTATGGAGTTAAACTCGGAAATAGCTAGAACGCTATTCTTAATTTTCAGAGATTCAATCTCATCAGGCTCAGTACCAAGGGATTGGCGAATAGCGGATATGGTGCCGTTGTTTAAAAAGGGGACGAGATCACAACCAGGGAATTATAGACCTGTAAGCCTGACATCAATAGTGGGGAAACTACTGGAAGGTATTTTAAGGGATAGTATTCAGGATTACTTGGTGCGCAATAAAATTATTAGTGGGAATCAACATGGATTTGTGAGGGATAGGTCATGTAAAACTAATCTAATTAGTTTCTACGAGGAAGTTAGTGGGAAATAAGACGAGGGCAGCACAGTAGATGTGGTCTACTTATATTTTGCAAAGGCCTTTGATACAGTACCACACAAGAGGTTGATTTACAAAATAAGGGAACTGGATCTAGGAATCAACATTTGTACTTGGATTGAAAACTGGTTAGAGGATAGGGAACAGAGAGTTGTGATAAATGGAATATTTTCTAATTGGTCAAAAGTCTTAAGTGGAGTACCTCAAGGTTCCGTGCTGGGGCCACTCCTTTTTAATATATTTATTAATAACCTTGGTGATGGTTTAGAGAGTAAAGTTTCTATTGTTGCAGATGACACTAAACTCTGTAAGGTAATGAAATCAGAGCAAGATATAGCTTCTCTACAGAGGGACTTAAATAAACTGGAGGATTGGGCGGCCAAATGGATTATGAGGTTTAACATAGATAAATGTAAGGTTATGCATTTAAGAATCAAAAACAAGAACGCAATCTATAAACTAAATTGAATTAATTTAGGATAATCTATAATGGAAAAGGATTTGGGAGTGCTCGTAGACAGTAGACTTAGCAATAGTGCTCAATGTCAAGCAGCAGCTGCAAGGGCAAACAAAGTATTAGCATGCATAAAAAGGGGCATAGATGCAAGGGAAGGCAGTGTAATTTTGCCACTGTATAAATAGTTGGTAAGACCTCATCTTGAATATGCAGTACAGTTCTGGGCACCACTCTATAAAAAAGACAATTTGGAAATAGAAAGGTTGAGAGAAGGGCGACAAAATTGATAAAGGGTATGGAGTCATTAAATTATGAGGAATGGTTAGCCAGTTTAGGCATGTTTACTTTAGAGAAGAGGCGTCTAAGAGGAGATATGATTGCTATGTACAAATACATTAAGGGTCAATACAGAGAACTTTCATGGGAGCTTTTTACCCCAAGGACTATACACAGGACACGCGGTCACCCCCTACAGTTAGAGGAGAGGAAATTTCACAACCAGCAAAGGAAGGGGTTCTTTACACTAAGGGCAGTCAAAATATGGAATTCATTGCCAGGGAAGGTTGTGATGGCAGATTCAATAGATATGTTTAAGAAAGGGTTAAACAAATTTTTAGCGGAAAAGGGTATCCAGGGATACGACCGTTAATTAAAATGAAGGATAGTAGTGGATATAGGGTAAAAATAGGACAGCAATATTGAATCTGGGGGGATTTTCACAATTGAAACAGATTGGCGGTTGCTTACTCTGGATCAATTTCAAATATAAGTGCAGGATCGTAGGAGACCCAAAATAGGTTAAACTTGATGGACTGGTTTCTTTTTTCAACCTTATCAACTATGTTACTATGTAAGTCAGAAAATCAGAAGAACAACAGGCTAATTACACAATCATACTAACATGGAGCAGAAGCAGCAAGCAATTAATGAACTGCAAGAAGCAATGTTTGGGGCAGATATTTAAGGCAGTGGAACAGGTGCAGGTGATGATTAGGGAAGGAGGTTAACTCTTGCAGGAGAGGTGGAAATGTCCAATGGCAAACTGGCAGTACCTCTGGTAGCATAGAGGTACTGCAGGCCAGATACAAATTAGGATCAGAGTCCTAACCTACAACAACAGCAACTCTGGTAGCACAGAGGTAATGCAGGCCAGATACAATTTAGGATTAGAGTCTTAACACATATAGGGTACATACTTGAATATATAACCCTTCTTGGGATTCCTTCTCGGATAGTTAATAAATAGCTGTGTCAGTAGAATTTACAGCTCCATGCTCTTAATTACTGTTTCATAAAAGAAATAAACATACCATTTACAAACCACATAAAAAACATATAAGAAACATATAAAAAGTAAATTCTATAATATAAATGTAGACCTTCAAAGATAACATTTAATTATTTGATTGCTCCAAGGTTTGCTCAGTTATCCCAACTTATACATGGGCAAGTTGAAACAGGATTACATTTGTAATGTCTGATTCATAGTGAGTCTGGTACTCTATGGCCTCTACATTGATGATCTGTTTATTATCTGGAATGGAGATGCTCAGCACTTGATTTCATTACACTTCTTTATTTATGTAAACCCTGGGGATGCTGCAGCTGGACTTAAGCACTCAGGGGGTACTAATCCCAATTGCATTAGTAAGAAAAGAGATGGACATTGTCATTTACCAGTTCAGGAAGAGAAACTATATCTCCAACTAGGCTACTGTGAAAAGGGGGCAGAGCCTAACAAGACTGAGAAACCCCAGGGCAGGGGAGTAGGGAGAGGGAGGAGAATCCTGGGAGAGACTGAGCTGTGTGACTAGTCCAGATAAGGTGGCCCTAAACATAAGGGCACTGGATTGATGGTCTCAGCATACAAAATAAACAGTCCTGAGAAATATCAGAGCAGAGTGGTGTGGTGAACAGAACCTGCTTGGAAACTACAGTTTAAAGCTGAAGGAGGAGATTTGCATGCACCTCTGAAGAAGGACATTTTTCAAGTCAGCCATTTTAGAGGGAATCAAGGTCATATACTGGGACCACACTGGTGCAGATAAGTAACTGGTTATATTATCTATCTGTAACTATTCGAGTGGGGTTTGGACTATATCTGGCCACAAGTGCTGAAGAGTCAGGGATAGATGGGTGGGCAGGCAAATGTGCAACAAGTGTTTGTTTAATCAGCATTTGAGTTTATACCACAAGGTGATCCCTAAGGTGTTAAAATAAAGTTGTAGAACTACAAGTCCCAGGATACAACTAAGAAAGGATACAAGCTGAGGATTTTACAGTTCTTGCTACAGAAGGGTTTGCATACTGTGACTGCTGTACGTTACTGCAAGTAATTTAAAGACCTCTAAAAGCTGCAAACTGGACACATGCTGCTTCCATGCCATGCTGGCCTCCATACAGAAGGGCTCCAACTTACAGTGCATTGTTCCATCTGTGTGGTGTGTTTGAGTGCTGCCAGTGTTTGTGTTTGGCAGTATATGGTAGAAAAATAGAAAATATATATGCAATTAACCCTTGAGACAATTCCAGTATCAGGAGCCAGCAAGGTTAACATATTATATATTGGTCCGGTGTATAAGGTTGTAAAAATTAATGATTATGTCTTATACTGTTGATATTATTGATTTATTGAGAGTAATTGTGTTAACCTGCTGTTCATAGTAAGAGTTGGTGCTCTACTTTCACCCACATTGTATTGTAAGTCAATTTTTCTATAAAATCACAAAAGCTGCATTTAGTGGTTCCAGTTCAATAAATGTGCTGGATTGGCTTCTACAGCACAGAGTGTGTTGAAGCGTGTTAGTACTGGGCAGGGGGTTTCCCGAATCTCCCCAAGGTGTATTTTAAGAACACACCCCAGAAGAAGAAATCAGTGATTTGGGTGGAGGTCCTGAAAACCAAGTACAGAGGTGAGAAGCATCTACATCACTCAATGTATATACACACTCACAAAGCATAATCCCAAAGGGGGTGATACATTTAATTATCACAATCTGAAATGTACTCAGTTTTAGTCAGAAGTGCACTAACTTCTTGGACATCACCTTCTTGCACAGTATTTAATCTCTTTCAGAAGGAGGAAGATACCAGTAATTATTTACATTATTACAGTGAACATCACAGTCCATAGGTATTTAACACACACAATGGCTGACATAATAGTCTGAAAAGCAATTGTACATTACTGACCACTATTGAACTCCAAGCACAAAATATAATAATTTTATTGATAGAAGATATAACCAAAATCTAGTAGAAACAAGTCTTACTTGTTTTAAAAATTATAAGAATAAAAAAAGAAAATTTATTTTTTCCTTAGGAAATGCAATACATTTTATATTAAATTTAAATACAAAATCTCAAAAACATAAAACATATTATTAGGAAGAATGTTTCTATCTTAAGTGGATCTGGTTTTAAAACCCTTATTAAGTGAGAGACCGACAGTTATTTCTATGAAGAAAAAAATCAGTTCTCTCCAAATCATTTTAAAGATATCTAAAGTGTACAAGAACCTAAGATGTGGCTACCATTGAAGCCACTAGGCAGTTACTCCTGTAATCGGTCCATATGTACAACTTGCAAATTCATGAAAAACATTAGCGATCACTTTGAGCATTACAGGTGAGAAGTTTAAGATCAGTAGTTGTATAACGTATAAGACTACATTTATTATCTATGTATTGTAGTTCCATGAGCACTACAGTATGTAGGTCTGACAACTCTATTTCTCAAGACATTTTATTAAGCATAGGCAGAATATTTTAGATTGGGTGAGTGTACACAGTGTCTACAGACATTTTTCCTTGGTACATGGAGGTAATCCTGTAGGTCTCACAGCTACTAGAGAAAAACATGTTCAATATATACTCAGAAGAGGAGACAAGTTCAAAACAATAAGTCTCCGGTAGGCCTGCTGGATGTTTATGCTACATATCTTACAACCGAAGGGCCTCAATGAGATCAAAGAAGTCAGGGACATTCAAATTATGATTGAGAACATTAGACTCTCTTGGCAAGATGTTTTTTAGGGTGTGATCAGTGCTAATAACTCTCATTGAATGCTCAGTATAGTGTACTAATGTATATATGCACTTATGAGTGTTGCGTTCATAAGTAAGGCCTTAAATATATGCTTGTGTAAGGGCATTAATATTTTTCCACCTGTATTTAAATATCTAAAAGGTTTATTTCAATTGACTATATGCAGGGGCTGGCTGGCAAATTTTAGCCCAGGGGGTGAGACTCGGCTTAGCAGCCTTTTAGGAACATTTTAAAGGAAAAAAATACAGAAAGCCCTATGACCCAGCCTAAGGTGGCCCACAATGGGACCATCCCGGTGGACAGAGGAACTCCTGTCCCCCAGCTCAGTCAGTCCCTGACTATATATTATTTTAATGGAAATGGCGTTTCTTCTGTTTACATTAGCGTATGTATCTGCTGCAGTACAACAGTTTGTAGTTCTTACATACAACTAAAATAATGCTTCTTGGTGATTAGAACTATTAAAATTTGGACTGTGAGATTAGAATAAATGTTGAAAGTAGTAGAATTTGTTGTATGACTATCCGGTAGTGTTTTCATACAAGCTGTGTCACAATCTACTGTGCTTCTACTACATAAAAGAATCCTTAAATGGAATAATGATCCCAGCAGAGCGGGGTTAAATTATCTCTCTCAATTTTTCTGTTTTTTTTTCTTTTTATCAGGATATCTGAACACAGAGCAACAATATTTTCTGTTAGGTAAATTTTGTAAGATGCATGAGTTTCTGCAATATGCTATCAAAATTTAGAAGCAATCCCAAGAAGGTTAATATGTTCAAGCACTGTCCTTATAAGTGGATATCTTTGATAAAGTTTTATGAAACGTGTCAGATTAAGTCCAAGGAGAAGAGACAGACTTTGGTTCTTCACAAGCTTCCACAGAACAACTGTAGATACAAGGAGTCTTACATACAGTGACAAAAATGACTGGTGTTAGTACACTGCACATTTTCCTCATAAGGAATAAAATGATCACTTACACTATTTGGAACACTTTCCAGTCAGTATTACTATGGTATCATTATCTCTTGTCCACTGTCTAGAAGATATACCACAGCATTGTGCGAGACTAGCGCTAAGTGGTTAAACCTGTTTTTTGGAAACGAATCAAGAGGATCTTAGCCAAAGGTATATAATATGGGACTTTAGTACCTAATTTGGCAGGCTGATACTTTATTTATTCTCACGTGTCATGTTAACTGACTGACTTTTATGCTTCTATGTAGTTACAGTGCATGCAATATACCGTCTCTAAGCTCCTGTTTATGAAATTCTGTTATTAAAAAAAAAAATATTACTTACAAATAGTTTAAGAACATACATAGTTGATGATATCCTTATGTGCCATGGGGCGGATTGGGAACTAAAAGTGGCCCTGGAAAAAATTCTTGAAGTGGCCTCGTGTGGGCGGGACCTAATGAACTGCAGGTGGGGCCAACACAAAAGTAGATGGGATTTAAAAATACTGGAATATGGTTATAGTAACATGTATGAAAACCTAGATGTGATGACTTAATAAACATTGGGTCATTACAAAGGCAATGCAGGGAAAAGGCTGCCAGTCCTGTGCTGTACAAATACGTGAAACCTTTTGCATCGCATCTGATCAGTCTGCCAGAGCAGCATATGAGCACCTCACCTCATTGTTGGATCTTTCCCTGACATCATGAGTTGCAAGCTATCTGTCAAATCTCTCTTTTAATATATAAAATGTGTACTGTGTGTGTTTCCAGAAATGCATTAAAAATAATCCTTCTAATAAATGGCTTTCCAGTGCGATCACCACAAAGGTGAAATGCTTCAAGCATCTGCAAGAAAACACTTATTTTGTAACAATTGTGTATGAGCCCTAAATGTGTCCAGTGATTGGTGGTGGTTTGAATTAATAACAGTGCAGGCAGGGTTGGCAGACAATGGTATAAGTGAAGAAGAGAGCTATTCCAAGGGTTTGCTGGTGTTATACTAAGTGCAAAGGAGGCAGGATTAATGATATTGTCAGTGCAATGGGGACTTTCCAAAGTGATCTGAGAATAGGACCAGTGCAAGCTAGAAGGCAGGTAATGGAATCAATGCAAGAACCACTAAAGTATCACCACAGCTGGGATAACGCTCTTGGGGGGGCATGGGGCACTTAAAACAGGGGGGGGGGGGTTATCATATTCGCACATTTTAGACAAATACACAAGCAAAGCTGTGTGCACTATTGTTAGTTGCACACAGTTCTGCCTTCACAAGCAGTATGGTGTGAACTGGGACATACCTCCCAACTGTCCTTTTTGTCAGATCAAATCCTGAGTAAGCAAGACAGTCACGCAAATTTGGCACTGCCCCAAAACATTCAGGACAGTTGGCAGACTGTCCTGCTCTCTCCTACCTGTTCTTGTCACTTTCACCACCTGTGGCAGCTGGTTTCTTTAGATCAGTTGCTGCTTGTCTGGATTCTGGAATGTTGGATGCCCTATTTGGAAAAAAAATGGGTACATAAAATTTAGAAAACTCCAACCATCCCCGGTATTAGGGGCCAGCCACCAACTATACCACATGTCCATCGACTGGCATCTCTGATCCCTCCCCCCCCCCTCCCGGGTTGCTGGATTGAGCAGATCCAGGCGCACAGTGTTTTAAAGAAAAGAAATGGAAAAAAAAATTATGAAAAAAAAAAAAAAAGAAGCAAGCAACCTACAACGGCCATTGACCTACCAGGAAAATATTCGCTAAGGCCTATGGCCAATTCGCCCCTGAATGTGCCAGAAAGAAAAAAGATTACAGAGAACTTCAGACATTAAAAATTGTTTTACACATAGTATCAGACATAAATCACATACAACAATATAACTGTCCTTACATATTTTGGCTGCTCTCACATATGTCAGTATTCCGACGTGGTTCCCCATTTTCCAAACATCTATAATTCTATAGGTTTGTCATTTTTTCAAAACTCTTGTTTTATACTAATATGTTGTTTATGGTTTTAAGTTTTGTTAGAAACAATTTTTGATATTAAAACCAATACTATGTTTCTGCCACGAGAATTTGAAAGAGAGTGTACTTTCTTTTTCACATAACTGTACTGTTCAGAGGGCAGACTGGCGGGGAGTCATGGTAAATGCAGCACCCTGTTGCCACACTTACTGGGCTTACCATGTTCCGTCGGCACTGGTTCTGTCCCCAAAAGCAGAATGTATAAGTGTTCCTATGTATAAAGTAGGTGTGAGATGTGCAATTAGTAAACAGGCCTTCAAAGATAATTAAATCCACGAGTGAAATTTTGTTTTGGGTGGATTATCATAAACAACATCTGATCCCTAAAGATTATTTACCATGAGTTAGGGAATTTATGTGATCTGATGGGGTACCCTGCTGACTTGTGCTGCTTACCTGATGGCAGTGTGTTGTCCGTGGAGAAAAACAGGTTTGAAAGAAGCAAGAATTCTGAGACCTTTACCACATTCTTGCTCTTGCAGACCCACTCATCTTTCATTCAGTGTGTTAACCACCAACATACTGCCAACAGGAGCGAGCTGAGCAGCCCTGCCCATGTGCTACACATTGGGGGATCTGATAGAATGGGCTAAAGTAGTTTGGGATCAGGTTTTACTTATGATATTCCAACCCAAACAGAAAGCAGTGGCTTTTAATGTAGGGATGAGCGCGCTCGGATTTCTGAAATCCGAGCCCACCCGAACGTTGCGGATCCGAGTCGGATCCGAGACAGATCCGGGTATTGGCGCCAAATTCAAAAGTGAAACTGAGGCTCTGACTCATAATCCCGTTGTCGGATCTCGCGATACTCGGATCCTATAAATTCCCCGCTAGTCGCCGCCATCTTCACTCGGGCATTGATCAGGGTAGAGGGAGGGTGTGTTAGGTGGTCCTCTGTGCTGTTTAGTTCTGTGCTGTTTAGTTCTGTGCTGTTTAGTGCTGTGCTGTTTAGTGCTGTGCTGTGCTGTGCTGTGCTGTGTTCTGCAGTATCAGTCCAGTGGTGCTGTGTGCTGTGCTCTGTCCTTCTGAGGTCAGTGGTGCTGCTGGGTCCTGTGCTGTGTCCTGTTCAGTCCAGTGGTGCTGTGTCCTGTGCTCTGTGCTTCTAAGGGCATAGTTATTTCCCCAATATTCCCCTGTGTTTAAAAAAATAAAAAAAAGTTTTTTTTATAAAATACCAAAAACTACTTTAATATTTTTTAATTACCACAAAATTTTCACAACCAATCCTGCAGTATAAGCCCATTGGTACTGCAATATTACCAAGTTCACACATTCAGCAGTAAAAGTCCAGTGGTACTGCAATATTACAAAGTTTACACATTCTGCAGTATCAGTCCAGTGGTGCTGTGTCCTGTGCTCTGTCCTGCTGAGTTCCGTAGTGCTGCTGGGTCCTGTGCCGTGTCCTGTTCAGTCCAGTGGTGCTGTGTCCTGTGCTCTGTGCTTCTAAGGGCATAGTTATTTCCCCATTATTCCCAAGTTTGTAAAAAATAAAAAAAAAGTAAAAAAAAATAAAAAAATTAAAAAAAAAAAAAAATATATAATAATTATAACCAAATTTGCAAAACCAATCCAGCATTATAAGTCCATTGGTACTGCAATATTACCAAGTTCACACATTCAGCAGTAAAAGTCCAGTGGTACTGCAATATTACAAAGTTTACACATTCTGCAGTATCAGTCCAGTGGTGCTGTGTCCTGTGCTCTGTCCTGCTGAGTTCCGTAGTGCTGCTGGGTCCTGTGCCGTGTCCTGTTCAGTCCAGTGGTGCTGTGTCCTGTGCTCTGTGCTTCTAAGGGCATAGTTATTTCCCCATTATTCCCAAGTTTGTAAAAAATAAAAAAAAAGTAAAAAAAAATAAAAAATTAAAAAAAAAAAAAATATATATAATAATTATAACCAAATTTGCAAAACCAATCCAGCATTATAAGTCCATTGGTACTGCAATATTACCAAGTTCACACATTCAGCAGTAAAAGTCCAGTGGTACTGCAATATTACAAAGTTTACACATTCTGCAGTATCAGTCCAGTGGTGCTGTGTCCTGTGCTCTGTCCTGCTGAGTTCCGTAGTGCTGCTGGGTCCTGTGCCGTGTCCTGTTCAGTCCAGTGGTGCTGTGTCCTGTGCTCTGTGCTTCTAAGGGCATAGTTATTTCCCCATTATTCCCAAGTTTGTAAAAAATAAAAAAAAAGTAAAAAAAAATAAAAAATTTAAAAAAAAAAAAATATATATAATAATTATAACCAAATTTGCAAAACCAATCCAGCATTATAAGTCCATTGGTACTGCAATATTACCAAGTTCACACATTCTGCAGTATCTTGTGCTACATATAATGGAGACCAAAAATTTGGAGGATAAAGTAGGGAAAGATCAAGACCCACTTCCTCCTAATGCTGAAGCTGCTGCCACTAGTCATGACATAGACGATGAAATGCCATCAACGTCGTCTTCCAAGCCCGATGCCCAATCTCGTAGTACCGGGCATGTAAAATCCAAAAAGCCCAAGTTAAGAAAAAGTAGCAAAAAGAGAAACTTTAAATCATCTGAGGAGAAACGTAAAGTTGCCAATATGCCATTTACGACACGGAGTGGCAAGGAACGGCTTAGGCCCTGGCCCGTGTTCATGACTAGTGGTTCAGCTTCACCCACGGATCTTAGCCCTCCTCCTCCTCCCCCCCCCTACAAAAAATTGAAGAGAGTTATGCTGTCAGCAACAAAACAGCAAACAACTCTGCCTTCTAAAGAGAAATTATCACAAATCCCCAAGGCGAGTCCAAGCGTGTTGGTGGTTGTCAAGCCTGACCTTCCCATCACTGTACGGGAAGAGGTGGCTCGGGAGGAGGCTATTGATGATGTAGCTGGCGCTGTGGAGGAACTTGATGATGAGGATGGTGATGTGGTTATTGTAAATGAGGCACCAGGGGGGGAAACAGCTGATGTCCATGGGATGAAAAAGCCCATCGTCATGCCTGGTCAGAAGACCAAAAAATGCACCTCTTCGGTCTGGAGTTATTTTTATCCAAATCCAGACAACCAATGTATGGCAATATGTAGCTTATGTAAAGCTCAAATAAGCAGGGGTAAGGATCTTGCCCACCTAGGAACATCCTCCCTTATACGTCACCTGAATAACCTTCATAGTTCAGTGGTTAGTTCAGGAACTGGGGCTAGGACCCTCATCGGTACAGGGACACCTAAATCCCGTGGTCCAGTTGGATACACACCAGCAACACCCTCCTCGTCAACTTCCTCCACAATCTCCATCAGATTCAGTCCTGCAGCCCAAGTCACCAGCCAGACTGAGTCCTCCTCAATACGGGATTCATCCGAGGAATCCTGCAGCGGTACGCCTACTACTGCCACTGCTGCTGTTGCTGCTGTTAGTCGGTCATCTTCCCAGAGGGGAAGTCGTAAGACCGCTAAGTCTTTCACCAAACAATTGACCGTCCAACAGTCGTTTGCCATGACCACCAAATACGATAGTAGTCACCCTATTGCAAAGCGTATAACTGCGGCTGTAACTGCAATGTTGGTGTTAGACGTGCGCCCGGTGTCCGCCATCAGTGGAGTGGGATTTAGAGGGTTGATGGAGGTATTGTGTCCCCGGTACCAAATCCCCTCGAGATTCCACTTCACTAGGCAGGCGATACCAAAAATGTACAGAGAAGTACGATCAAGTGTCCTCAGTGCTCTTAAAAATGCGGTTGTACCCACTGTCCACTTAACCACGGACATGTGGACAAGTGGTTCTGGGCAAACGAAGGACTATATGACTGTGACAGCCCACTGGGTAGATGCATCCCCTTCCGCAGCAACAGCAACAGCTGCATCAGTAGCAGCATCTACAAAATGGCTGCTCATGCAAAGGCAGGCAACATTGTGCATTACAGGCTTTAATAAGAGGCACAACGCTGCCAACATATTAGAGAAAATGAGGGAAATTATCTCCCAGTGGCTTACCCCACTTAGACTCTCATGGGGATTTGTGGTGTCAGACAATGCCAGTAACATTGTGCGGGCATTAAATATGGGCAATTTCCAGCACGTCCCATGTTTTGCCCACACCATTAATTTGGTGGTGCAGCATTACCTCAAGAGTGACAGGGGTGTGCAGGAGATGCTTGCGGTGGCCCGCAAAATTGCTGGACACTTTCGGCATTCAGCCAGTGCCTACCGCAGACTAGAGGCACATCAGAAAAGCTTGAACCTGCCCTGCCATCACCTCAAACAAGAGGTTGTGACGCGCTGGAACTCCACCCTCTATATGCTGCAGAGGATGGAGGAGCAGCAAAAGGCCATTCAGGCCTACACAGCCACCTACGACATAGGCAAAGGAGTGGGGATGCGCCTGAGTCAAGCGCAGTGGAGACTGATTTCCGTGTTGTGCAAGGTTCTGCAGCCATTTGAACTTGCCACACGAGAAGTCAGTTCCGACACTGCCAGCTTGAGTCAGGTCATTCCCCTGATCAGGCTGTTGCAGAAGCAGCTGGAGAAAGTGAGGGAGGAGCTGGTAAGCCATTGCGATTACAGCAAGCATGTAGCTCTTGTGGATGTAGCCCTTCGTACGCTTTGCCAGGATCCGAGGGTGGTCACTCTTTTAAAGTCAGAGGAATACATTCTGGCCACCGTGCTCGATCCTCGGTTTAAAGCGTATGTTGTGTCTCTGTTTCCGGCGGACACAAATCTACAGCGGTGCAAAGACCTGCTGGTCAGGAGATTGTCCTCTGAAGAGGACCGTGACATGCCAACAGCTCCACCCTCATTTTCTTCCACATCTATGGCTGCGAGGAAAAAGCTCAGTTTTCCCAAAAGAGGCACTGGCGGGGATGCTGATAACATCTGGTCCGGACTGAAGGACCTGCCAACCATTGCAGACATGTCTACTCTCGCTGCATTGGATGCTGTCACAATAGAAAAAATTGTGGATGATTACTTTGCTGACACCATCCAAGTAGACATGTCAGACAGTCCATATTGTTACTGGCAGGAAAAAAAGGCAGTTTGGAAGCCCCTGTACAAACTGGCTCTATTTTACCTGAGTTGTCCCCCCTCCAGTGTGTACTCGGAAAGAGTTTTTAGTGCAGCGGGGAACCTGGTCAGTGAGCGGCGAAGGAGGTTGCTTCCTCACAACGTTGAAAAAATGATGTTTATAAAAATGAATAATCAATTCCTCAATGAAGTACAGCACTGCCCTCCAGATACTACAGAGGGACCTGTGGTTGTGGAGTCCAGCGGGGACGAATTGATAATGTGTGATGAGGAGGAAGTAGACACTGTAGGGGGAGAGGAATCAGAGGTTGAGGATGAGGACGACATCTTGCCTCAGTAGAGCCTGTTTAGTCTGTACAGGGAGAGATGAATAGCTTTTTTGGTGTGGGGGCCCAAACAAACCAATCATTTCAGTCAAAGTTGTTTGGTAGGCCCTGTCGCTGAAATGATTGGTTTGTTAAAGTGTGCATGTCCTATTTCAACAGCAGACCTCTCAACTGCAGCTCATCCCTCCTCTGCGGGGATAATGTCTCCTGTGCTCTGACACGTCACTCTGTGTACTCTCAGCCTCAGGATCTGACACTACAGCTACCATGCCTCTTGTAGCAGCCCTCACTCCAGGGCCTCTTCCATGTGCAGTGTCCCCCTCTCTCTTGGGTTCACTATAGTGGCATGGAGTTCTCCCCCTCATCCAGGGCACACATTCCTTGCCCTGGCTCAGTCACCACGCTCAGACTTCCAGGCAATGCTGGGGGAGCCTGGGAGCTTCCACCCCAGGTCCCCAGCTACAACTCTCCTCTCCTGTGTCTTCTCTCTCTTTCTGACACTTGAAAGATCGTGCCTTTAAATGAAAAAGTCAGTCTTGATTGCACGACTATGTGCAAGTGCAACAGGGACATTTTTTTGGGTTTACAAAGTCAAACAGTAACACTACGACCCTGTCTGTCTGGGGTCTGTCAATGACGAATTGTCTGGAGCATGTTTTGAGGAGGTATTGTGGCCCCGGTATCAAATTGGGTACCGGGGCCACCCCACTATGCAGTCCAGATACTTGTTTGGTGGAATTCCGACACGTGGAGGGTTTTTAAATTATATTGTGGCCTCGGTACCAAATTGTGTACCGGGGCCACCACACTACGCAGTCAAGATACTTGTTTGGTGGAATTCAGACCAGTTGAGGGTTTTATTATTATATTGTGTGGACCACTCTATCTATACCACACTACAACTCTATACCACTCTATTTCCTACTTTAATTCTATTTAATTCTATTTCCTACTTTAATTCTATTACTAATTAATTACCATAAAGAGGAACCAAAAAAACCAATTTTACCAAAAGTATAATATGACTTAGACTTACAAACACTACACTTGAAAGATCGTGCCTTTAAATGAAAAAGTCAGTCTTGATTGCACGACTATGTGCAAGTGCAACAGGGACATTTTTTTGGGTTTACAAAGTCAAACAATAACACTACGACCCTGTCTGTCTGGGGTCTGTCAATGACGAATTGTCTGGAGCATGTTTTGAGGAGGTATTGTGGCCCCGGTATCAAATTGGGTACCGGGGCCACCCCACTATGCAGTCCAGATACTTGTTTGGTGGAATTCTGACACGTGGAGGGTGTATTTATTTTATTGTGGCCCCGGTATCAAGTTGGGTACCGGGGCCACCCCACTACGCAGTCCAGATACTTGTTTGGTGGAATTCTGACACGTGGAGGGTGTATTTATTTTATTGTGGCCCCGGTATCAAGTTGGGTACCGGGGCCACCCCACTACGCAGTCCAGATACTTGTTTGGTGGAATTCTGACACGTGGAGGGTGTATTTATTTTATTGTGGCCCCGGTATCAAGTTGGGTACCGGGGCCACCCCACTACGCAGTCCAGATACTTGTTTGGTGGAATTCTGACACGTGGAGGGTGTATTTATTTTATTGTGGCCCCGGTACCAAATTGTGTACCGGGGCCA
Source organism: Mixophyes fleayi (assembly GCF_038048845.1). NCBI lineage: Eukaryota > Metazoa > Chordata > Amphibia > Anura > Limnodynastidae > Mixophyes > Mixophyes fleayi. The sequence goes on along the minus strand of NC_134404.1, from coordinate 229,597,921 downwards.
CCACACTACGCAGTCAAGATAGATAGATGCGTATCATAGATAAAGTACATTCAGTGGTGTGGGGCAAATTGAAAAATATTCAAAATGCACTGACATTATCAAAAACAAGAGGTTGTCACATGCTAAAACTCCAACATGTATATGATGGAGAGGATGGAGGAGCAGCCGTATGTGTAGTGTAATGCAGACCTGTTGAAGGTTTTTTATATATTTTATTGTGGTGCCCAGTGCCCACTCCTCTACGCAGTCCAGGTACATTTATTGGTGCGAATCAAACAAGTTGATGGTTTTCTTATTATATATATTGTGGTGACCCACTCCTCTACGCAGTCCAGGTACATTTATTGGTGCGAATCAAACAAGTTGATGGTTTTCTTATTATATATATTGTGGTGACCCACTCCTCTACGCAGTCCAGGTACATTTATTGGTGCGATTCATAAAAGTTCAGGGTTTTTAAGATATTGTGGTGACCCACTCCTCTACGCAGTCCAGGTACATTTATTGGTGCGATTCATAAAAGTTCAGGGTTTTTAATATATTGTGGTGACCCACTCCTCTACGCAGTCCAGGTACATTTATTGGTGCGAATCAAACAAGTTGATGGTTTTCTTATTATATATATTGTGGTGACCCACTCCTCTACGCAGTCCAGGTACATTTATTGGTGCGATTCATAAAAGTTCAGGGTTTTTAAGATATTGTGGTGACCCACTCCTCTACGCAGTCCAGGTACATTTATTGGTGCGAATCAAACAAGTTGATGGTTTTCTTATTATATATATTGTGGTGACCCACTCCTCTACGCAGTCCAGGTACATTTATTGGTGCGATTCATAAAAGTTCAGGGTTTTTAATATATTGTGGTGACCCACTCCTCTACGCAGTCCAGGTACATTTATTGGTGCGAATCAAACCAGTTGATGGTTTTCTTATTATATATATTGTGGTGACCCACTCCTCTACGCAGTCCAGGTACATTTATTGGTGCGATTCATAAAAGTTCAGGGTTTTTAATATATTGTGGTGACCCACTCCTCTACGCAGTCCAGGTACATTTATTGGTGCGAATCAAACAAGTTGATGGTTTTCTTATTATATATATTGTGGTGACCCACTCCTCTACGCAGTCCAGGTACATTTATTGGTGCGATTCATAAAAGTTCAGGGTTTTTAAGATATTGTGGTGACCCACTCCTCTACGCAGTCCAGGTACATTTATTGGTGCGATTCATAAAAGTTCAGGGTTTTTAATATATTGTGGTGACCCACTCCTCTACGCAGTCCAGGTACATTTATTGGTGCGAATCAAACAAGTTGATGGTTTTCTTATTATATATATTGTGGTGACCCACTCCTCTACGCAGTCCAGGTACATTTATTGGTGCGATTCATAAAAGTTCAGGGTTTTTAAGATATTGTGGTGACCCACTCCTCTACGCAGTCCAGGTACATTTATTGGTGCGAATCAAACAAGTTGATGGTTTTCTTATTATATATATTGTGGTGACCCACTCCTCTACGCAGTCCAGGTACATTTATTGGTGCGATTCATAAAAGTTCAGGGTTTTTAATATATTGTGGTGACCCACTCCTCTACGCAGTCCAGGTACATTTATTGGTGCGAATCAAACAAGTTGATGGTTTTCTTATTATATATATTGTGGTGACCCACTCCTCTACGCAGTCCAGAAAGATACCTTGTTGCAACGTTTTGGACTAATAACTATATTGTGAGGTGTTCAGAATACACTGTAAATTAGTGGAAATGCTTGTTATTGAATGTTATTGAGGTTAATAATAGCCTAGGAGTGAAAATAAGCCCAAAAACTTGATTTTTAAACTTTTTATGTTTTTTTCAAAAAAAATCCGAATCCAATACCTTAAATCCGAACCGAGACCTTTCGTCAAGTGTTTTGCGAGACAAATCCGAACCTCAAAAATAACGAAAATCCGGATCCAAAACACAAAACACGAGACCTCAAAAGTCGCCGGTGCACATCCCTATTTTAATGTGTTCTATTCGCTCCAAAAATGTATGAAAACTGCAGATGTAAACGAGACCTTTTGCAGTTCTCATTTCAGCCATGTAAATTGTGACATGAAATACACATACAATCTGCTCAGAAATGCCTGCAGCTCAGTTCAGTTGGGTACTGTATAATGTTAATAAATTAGTTTACACATGCAAAATGTTTATTTCATATGTCTGATAAGTCATGGCTAACTACCCTTTAAAGTCAATGCACTGTAATTAGTTTACATGCTTAATGCACGTTTGCATTGTAACAGCGACGTGCATGCCAGACAAGTAGTTCCAACGGGATGAAGTAGTGTACTGCAAATGTGTCCTGATTGTAAGGTTTTACAAGATAACTCCGGTTACTGTCCTCTCAGTGCCTGCACCAGAGGCTTCACAAATGTAGTAGCCGGAGTAACTCTGAAGCCAATGTTTCATGTGTTTACATCGGCCACAGTCTCCCAGTAACTGTCTCTAAATGACACAGAGAAGGAGGGGGAACCAGCGCGTCACCAGAACAAGACTCCCCCACCACCATCCTCTCGCGGGATCTCGTCCGCCATATTGCGCCCTGCCAGTATTTTGGTTTCGCCTACTGCCTGGAAGCAGAGGAGTCATCATCCCATAGATAACGCTGTTGGGAGAGGAGGGACCGTTACGTTCCGGGCCCTGTGACGTCAGGGGCGCTTGGTTCCGCCGGCGGAGCGCGGGACACACTGGACTGGACTAGGCCGGAGCCGGGACGTTGCAGAGGGGGGGAGGTGACGGTGTGATTGCCGGGGCAGCAGAAGCAACGCTTGTCCCCCTCCCCTCCTGCTGGACACAGTTGGCTGTCCTGGGAGGTCTGACGGAGGGGTGTTGTGGCCATCACGCCGGCCCCTAGTCAGAGCTGGCGGCGGAGGAAGAGGAGACTGAGAGGTAAGCGGGTGTGACGAGGGAATTGCGGGGCCTGGTGCCCGAGGAGATGGAGAGGAAGGAGGCTCATCCTGGGCCCAGGCCTGGTTGGGTGGGAGGAGGAGGAGGGGGAGGTGGGCGGTGATATTGCTGTATGCTCCGGCTCCAGGCCTGTCACTGACACTTGTGTGTGGCTGTGTTCGGACTCCATGTCATACAGCAGACTTGTGTCTCCTGTCATATGTCCCTGACTGGACTGCTAGCACTCCTCACCTGAGTGGAGGTGTGCCTGCTCACCCCACCCCCTCTGGTAATGTCTCTTCTACCCTGGTTAGGAGTATAAAGGCAGCTTCCTCCATGTCAGCTGCCTGACAAAAAGAGACCCAGCATAATACTTAAGATATAGATAAGTTTAAAAGTAAACAAGATCCCAATTGTGTATGCACCAATTATTTTTTTCTGTTTTTTTTATTTGCTCTCCTTATGAATATTTAGTATAAGGTCAAATTGAGTACACATGCTCTAGCCTGGGTGTCCATATGTTTTAATTATTCAACAATTATCTGTTTCTGTTGTATGTTCCTATTTGCCATACATTATTTTATTTTTTTTGGTGCTTTGTGTTATAAATCCTTTAATGCATATGTTGTGACTTCTTACCCTTCTGGTTTTATGGTAACGTGTTACACTTTGCTTCTGGTATAGACAGTTGATCATAAATATGTCACCTTCAGGCAGTGTGTTCTACATGCTTGTTCCTTCATTTATTTACTTTTCAGCCATATGGTCACATTTGTTAGTAATTACAATGCTTGGACATTCTACTTTAATCTTATCTGTATGTATACATTTTACATGTCAGCACAGGGTCGTTTTCCTACTGATGTGATATACCATAGTTGTGTAAAGTCTGTGTTTTTTTTTTTTTTTTTTTTTTGTGTTTTTTTTTTCTACCTGCATTGAGAGGTATTAAAAACATGGGGACCTACTGGTCCTGTTGTAAATTACATTTGGAAATGGGATAGCTTAAACTGTGCTTTGGTTTTCATTATGAAACACAGATATCACAGTGATGTATGGCAAGTTAGTTATAAGTTTAGCCCCTATTTTCTGTTTTTCAAAGAACCAGGAAAAAATCATTTATGTAAATTGATGAATAAACTTCCATAGCAATTTTGTCGTTAACCACAGTTGTTTATTGTGTTAAACACTTTGTTCTGGAATGTGAAATGTGTACACATTGTGGACTTTAAGTAAACACATCTGCACAGTAAAGTAAAATCTAGTGTATCTTAATTTTTGCAAGAACTTCCTATACTGTAGGATATATATATATATATATATATGACACAAAATAGACACAAACGGCGCTAAGACACTGCACCAGTATAGTAGTATTAAAGTCCAATGTCTTGAAATGATTCCTTCTTATATAACACTTCCCCTGTGCGGGCGGCTGCCAATCCTCTGTAGCAAGCGGTGTAGCAGGGATAAATCTAAAAGTAAATGAGAGGAGGCGCACAATAGTGTAGTAAGGCAAGTTAATGAAGCCAAGTGAAAAATCCAAAAAAGGAACCAAACCACCAGAAATGAGAGAGCCAGAGCTTCCCACCATGTGGATATCAACAATATCTAAAATAGATATGTATAGCTCATAGGGTAGAAAATCACACACGGCCAGATGACGTTCAAGAAGGTATATAGACAAAACAGGTCACACCAATGAAGATGTATGCGTACCAGAAGCCAATAGTTCAATGGCTTATCTGCAGGATATCCCGTAGACTGTGAGGATGTACTCAATCTTCAGCCACCTTTGATTATCCCATAGGTTACCAGCAAACGTTCTGTGTGTACTAACGTTCTGACTTTCATCAGGTGCAATTTAATTTTGATTGAAGCCCTTGATCCTCTCTTTGTCAGCGCAGTATGCTTTAAAGTGTTTGTTTCCACAGCTAGCAGCAGAGCTGATAGGGGTGGCTATATTGAATAGACCACCCCTATCAGCTCTGCTGCTAGCTGTGGAAACAAACACTTTAAAGCATACTGCGCTGACAAAGAGAGGATCAAGGGCTTCAATCAAAATTAAATTGCACCTGATGAAAGTCAGAACGTTAGTACACACAGAACGTTTGCTGGTAACCTATGGGATAATCAAAGGTGGCTGAAGATTGAGTACATCCTCACAGTCTACGGGATATCCTGCAGATAAGCCATTGAACTATTGGCTTCTGGTACGCATACATCTTCATTGGTGTGACCTGTTTTGTCTATATACCTTCTTGAACGTCATCTGGCCGTGTGTGATTTTCTACCCTATGAGCTATACATATCTATTTTAGATATTGTTGATATCCACATGGTGGGAAGCTCTGGCTCACTCATTTCTGGTGGTTTGGTTCCTTTTTTGGATTTTTCATTTGGCTTCATTAACTTGCGCTATATATATATATATATATATATATATATATATATGTGTTTTTGTAACTCTTGTGTTTCTGAAACATAAGTTGCTGTTAACACTTTCAGTAACACAAAAGAAGGGAAAAAAGTACTGCAATGTTCTAGAATTTGGACTATATTTTGAACTATAAAAAGCGTTCACTCAGGGGCTGTCAAGTGACGTTTGCAGTAAAGTAGCACTTCTTAGACTGTATTTTGACACGTGCTGCAAAGCATGTTTGTAAATAATTTCACAAATGTGAATTAAAAGTAATACATTTCTGTCAGGAAAACATCAGTGACTCCGCATGTCAAGTGCAACTACTGTTGCGGTCAGGGTGAGGGTCAATGGAGGACACACCAATGCGTTCCCTTGCAGTGAAAGCAAGTAAATAGAGCAAGCAGGGCCACAAAAATTTTCTGCAAGTAAGGTATGTGGTCATTGGAACTAATCATTTAATTACCATACTGTTAATTTGCTTTTACAAGCCTTAAAAAGTGAGTCCATTAACTTCAGTCTATTCCATTTGTGTTAAGCGCTGACAATGGAGCAGACAGCTTTTGAAAAAAATTGCACCACACTGTATTGAAATGCTTCTGAATGCATGTACACACATATGAGCATTCATGGGCACAGTGTAAGCAATGGGTTCCTATGTCACTCTTTTACATGTGTTGTACTAGAAAATGCATGTATTGATGCCAGTGAGTAAGAGGCCTTATGTAGTTAGAGAGAGTTGATTGTAAAAGACTCTAATCTCATTCACCTACCTTCATACTAACTGAACCATTACAAACTGGATGAACATTAATTTTTGCTTGGAACTGTTGTATTTTGTATGGGAGCACTTTTCTTTCAGTAGAGAATCTCTGGCGATGTCATAAGGATTTCCTTTAAACGTTTGGAAGCATTTCAACGTTTCGTATTGATCAAGCAGCGATCATGTTGTTTTTAGTGATTTAGGGGAGGGAAAAATTAAACCGATTGGTTCCTTGGACTGTTGACAGCTGTGATGTAGGAGTGGTAACAGTGAGCAGCTGCCATCATTCCTTTTGATATTTTATACATTACATGTATAAACTTTTGATTGAAGAAAAAGGTTTAGTTTGCCAGGTATTTGCATATCTGGTAGTTTAACCTAACAGATCAGTGGCCAAATCTTTTATTTTTAATAAGCGATCGGGGTGAATGGTCAAGCAGCAAAGAGCTCCATCACTTCATTTAGACTTTTGTTTGCCTACCAATCAAATAGCATCATACACAATTGCTTTGGGGACTGGACATGTTTACAATCTGATGAAAAACGCCAAATTGTCTAACCAGATCTGTACACATGGGGTCAGCATTACCTCTTAAAGGTCTTTTTTATTTTTATTTTATTTTCTTCAATTTAAATGTCAATTTTGATTAATCCAACCCCCATTTAATCATACTCAAATTCTGAATTGCAATTTTTTTTTATATATATGCAAATCATTTCACACTACATGACTGGATACACACTACTTTGTTTTCAGCAGATTCTGTCGTTTATCGTCTGATTGGCCCGATATCACAGTATTGTGTAGCCTGGAACGATTATCGTACCAAAGCACACAAAATCATTGATCGAGATTTTCAAAAGGAAGTGAAAATCTCATTCACTGATGGAACAATGGTGTTACAATTCTGCAGTGTGTATGCACTCTGCAGAATTGGAACGACTATTCAGCTATTAAGTGAAGTTTTGACATCACCTGTCACTGGTGGTGACGGATCCGGCCTGTTAAAAGAGCAAGCGGTCATCATGCAATATAGGAAACTTAATTTATTTCATAAACATTAGATGGAAGTAAAATTTATGGGAGCATTCTTTTATTATTAATGCTGTAAGTTATTTCTTGCTGGACTTGGTTTTAAAAGATGCTAACGCAAATAGTCCTGCTTGGAGGAAGATGTGATAAGAGAAAAGTCACAACTAAACAGAAGGCTACTAAGAGAGTGGAATATATATATATATATAATTTTTTTTAGTGTGTGTGTTTGCATAAGCAGGATTGCTGGATTTTGCAGTGGGAATTGCACTACAGTATAGATGGGTGTGTGATGTGAAAGGACCAAGGACAGCTGTCGCTTGCATCCAATGGTTATGACAAATCAAGAGCACAGATCAGAAGATAATCGTGTACACGTTAATCAGGATTTTGATATCGCTAATCATTAGAATTTTGCTGTTGTATGTACCTAGCATTACCAAAGTACATTTTAGTTTCTTGTAACTGTTTGTAGTAGGGAAATTCTGCAAGACCAATTTATGGTATGAAATGTGTATCAGTAGCTTTGCCATTTTTGCGTCATTTTGAATTAAGCATATGCCCATGACGGTTATTACTTGGAAGTTTTAAATACTTTTGGATGGAGTGTAACCACAAGTTTCATTGCTGGAAAATAAAATTAAGCGTTTTGAGGGGAAGATATTTTGTTTTTCACTGCTCTATTAGTACTGTACATTGGGTGACTTTAACCGTACTACTTTCCTTCCAAGAACTGAACTGCTTTGTAAGTATGATGTGGGTTGGATGAATGACAAGTAATTTGGGAACAAGAGAAGTGGTTAATTGTAGAAATTGCAAAGTTGAGCTAGATATTGCTTGGATTGCCTTGATTAGTTAATTGTCCCCGAAGCTATTAAAATCCATGTGACAAATATTTACTTGTCTTTAATAGCAAAAATTGAGATCTAAACTTTTAGGCTGCTTTATTTTGCAAATTAAAATTGGGTTTCCTTTATTACAGTTTCAGTTGTTATCAGAAACTTACAGCAACTACTGCTGCACTTGAATACTTCAACATGACCATGGAATGTTCATTTTGAAATCCATGATGTTGCTCCTTTGATTGATGTGGTGAGAGCTTTGTGGCTTAAGAGATGGGTTAGTTAGCTTAGGGGCAAGAAAATAAATATGTCCAGGTGTAAGTTCAAGGAGTTGTCTGCTTCTGTCCTCCCTCTTAGCCGAGGCAATTTGAGGAGGTCTTTGCTTTTCCAGTGTGAATCAATAGAATTTTTGCATTCTTTTCTAATTTATTGATCTTTGGATGGATTGAGTCCTCTTGTTGTGTAAACTGCAGCAGATTCCTGTGTGTGTATCTATCTGCTACAAGAAGGTGGGACATAGAGGTTTTGTTTAAAAGTGTCAAACTCCTTAATGTTACACTGTTGGGAGTAAAGGGAGCATTGTTCAGATTTAAATAGTTTGATTAAGTTAAACAACAGGATAATTCTATTTAAGTACTATCATTGTTCGGAAAGATTTTAGTAACTACTTAATGTAGTATGGCTTTGTTTCATAGGGAATTTTTTAAAAAAAAAATCCGGTGCATATCCTTTAGATATAAAGAGGGAAAATGCTTGTAGCCACTTTGTCATAGCTAGAAGTGCATGCCATGCTTTCTGGGGCATTACAATATGACTGTACAAAGCTGCTTCCAGGGCTCCAGCAGGGAAGTGGAGGTGAGAGGTACCCTGCACTTGAAAGATCTACTGCTGCTTCTAGCTTAAAGTGCAGGTTACCCCTTACCTCTACCTCCCTGCTGGAGATTGTCTTGATTAAACATGTGTTGGGAGCTCAAATTTCACAGCATTTGTGATATTCCAGCAGTACAAAGCAGTTTCCATTAGGTTGCTGTATTGCCCTTGGAATCTACCAATAACGTTTGGTCACAAATAACTGGAAATTCTTTTAATATAAAGGTGTGTTTCTTTTGGGATTCTACTTACTAAATATGGCACGTTAATTACAATTACAAAAAGTTTGTTGCTATTGAAGCAATTCCCCCCCCCCCCCCCCCTTGTTTTATTACTCCAATATATTTTTTTTATTATTTTTTAGGGAAGGTAATTACCTTGTTAACTAACCTTAATGTAAGAATTAAGTAAGAAGTGTGTATATATACACTGGTCAGCCAAAACATTAAAACCACGGACCTGGTGAAGTGAATAGCATTGATTATCTCGTTACAGTGGCACCTGTCGAGGGGTGGGATATATTGAGCTGCAAGTGAACAGTTAATTGAAGTTGATGTGTTGGAAGAAGAAAAAATGGGCAAGCACAAGAATCTGAGCAACTTTTTCAAGGGCCAGATTGTGATGTCTAGGCGACTGGGTCTGAACATCAATGGCAGGTTTTCTGGGGTTTCCTCAGTAAGCAGTAGTTAGCACCTACTAAAAGTATTCCAATGGAGGACCGCTGGTAAACCAACAACAGAGTCATGAGTGCCCAAGGATCATTGATGCTCGTGGGGAGCAAAGGCTATCCCATCTGGTCCAATCTCACAGAAGAGCTACCTTGGCACAGATTGCTGAAAAAGTTAATGCTCGCTATGGTAGAAAGGTGTCCGAACACACCGTGCATTGCAGCTTGCTGCATATGGGACTGCATAGCTGCAGATTGGTAAGGGCGCCCATGCTGTCCCCTGTCCACCATCAAAAGCACCAACAATGGGCACGTGAGCACCAATACTGGAGCAATGGAAGAAGGTGGCCTGGTCTGGCGAGTCACGTTTTCTTTTACATCATGTGGACGGCTGGGTGCGTGTGCATCGTTTATATGGAGAATAGGTGGCACTAGGATGTACTATGGGAAGAAGACAATCCGACGGAGGCAGCGTGATGCTCTGAGTAATGTGCTGCTGGGAAACCTTGGGTCCTGGCATTCATGTGGATGTTACGTTGCCACTTTCCAACTACCTAAACATTGTGGCATACCAAGTACACCCCCTTCATGGTAACGGTATACCCTAATGGCAGGGACCCCTTTCAGCAGGATAATGCACTCTGCCATACTACAAAAATTGTTCAGGAATGGTTTGCGGAACATGACATAATTCAGGGTTTTGAATTGTCCTCTGAATTCCCCAGATCTCAATCTGATCGAACATCTGTGTGATGTGCTGTAAAAACAAATCTATGGAGGCCCCACTTTGCAATTTACAGGACTTAAATGATCTGCTACTAATGTCGTGATGCCTCCTCAGGTCACAGCTGTTTTGGTGGTACAATATTAGACAGGTGGTTTTAATGTTGTGGCTGATCGGTGTATATTTTCATTCAAGCAACACCCAAGCATTATAATGATCTCCTACAGCAGGCCTGTCCAACCTGCGGCCCTCCAGGTGTTGTGAAACTACAAGCCCCAGCATGCTTTGCTGGTAGACAACCAGTTGATAGCTGGAAGGGCATGCTGGGACTTGTAGTTTCACAACATCTGGAGGGCCGCAGGTTGGACAGGCCTGTCCTACACTGAAGACCACACACTTCTTATTTGATTAGATTGTGTATTCTGTACAGGATATCTTGCATTGTAGAAAACACATGGTTGTTATTGACCTTGGGAAGGTGGCAAGGTTTACATGGCTACATGCAGTATCAACAAAATTGCTTGTCTCAATCTAGTACTAGACCAGAGCTGGACAAATCTGGTCATCATAGTGGAGTAGTATTTGGGTCATTCCACATCAGATTATAAAAAAAAAAAATGTCCATCTCCCATCTCTGGTTTTGTTTTTTTTAGAAGAGTATGTCCAAAAAAACCTGTCTACCAAATATCTTGATTGTCGACAATTAGTTTCCGAAATATTGTTTTTTCAGTGTATTAAACTATTTACTAATCACTGCTTATTTATTCCAGGTTTTTTTTTTTACTTGTTTGTTGTTTGTTTTTTTTTTGAAGGATCACAGGTGCCTATTAAGGAATCACCATGAAATTTGGGCCCCCAAGTAACTTCTCCTCCTGAATCCAAACCAAATTACTTTGTCTCCCTTACGTTTCAAGTTACATGAAACATGCAAGCTTTTGGAACAGAATTAAACATGCTAGGTTAAATCATTAGATATCTAATGAAGTTGACGTTTGATTACTTTTGTACTGCATACATAATTTCCACAAGAAACCATGATAGGTTAAAAACTGTACCCAAAAAGTGAACATAACTGAGTCAATGGGATAACTACTATACAGAAACTGAAACTTAGCAGGAGCTGATGGGAAGGGGATTCCCTTTTCAAAATTGAAACTTTCCAGAGAGAAGGAGACAAACGGAAAGATAGTCAACCATGGTAGCTGCTTCTCTAAAGGGCACATTTGGTAGTCTTTTAAATACTGACAGCCATATTACTATCTACTCAAAAACCACTAGATTCCATAGCTGGGACCACTTTACAGATGAAGAAAAATATTTTTTGATTCTGAGAACTGAAGTTTCAAATGGAACCAATGGTTCTGTAACCTCCGTTTGGTACCATCATGAAAAGCTACTGCTGTTTAACTATGAAGAATTTCGAAAACGTGGTGTAATCCTTTCTTATCTCTCAAAAAGAGCCAAAAAAGGCTGAGTTGTGCCACTGAAGTGGGCCAAAGAACATGGTGAGTGTCAACTTCATGCTGTTATTAACCAGGACAGAAACTTTACCCAAAATGCATAATTCAGCTGTCACACTGTAAAGACCAAACAGGCATAGATATGCCAGCAGAAGACATTTAAACCCCAGAGAAGAGTTGAACTGAACCTGCAGAAAGACATAAGCTGTATGAAAGTATTACAAAGTTTGGTTGTACACCAGTGAAGTTGCAAGAGAAGACACCGGGAGGTATATGCTAAAAGAGAGCAGGGAAATACCAGGCATTCAAGACAAGCTTACTCAAATGTTGTCTCTGGGGTGATACTTGTGATGTGCTAGAAAAAAGTAAGCAAATGTTCAGGTTGTGATGATTTACAGAGTCTGATATATGAATTAAAGCAAAGGTTTGAAGAGGCGCCATGACAAGAAATAATAAAAATATTAACTCTGGCACCAAAGAGTTGGACAATTAAGCAGACTGCAGAAGAATGCAATGCCACAGAATATATGGTAAAACAATCAAGAAAACTTAAAGCAAACCATGGCATACTTGCAAAATCGGAAAAATATAGAGGTAATGCCCTTCCTGTACAAATCATTCATCAGGTACAGCAGTTTTACGAAGATGATGAATATTTTCGGATGTGCCCTGGAAAGAGTTTGTTTCTGTAACAGTTCCAGGAGGAAAAAGAATTCACAAACAGAAAAGCTACTCCTAGTAAACTTGAAAGAACGTTATCTTTCATTCAAAGACCGTTTTCCAGACATTTGAGTTGGATTGTCTAAGTTTTGTTCCTTACGACCTCCCTGGTGTTAGTGTGCAAGAGGTATGCATTCTGTGTGTTTGTGAAACTCACCAAAACTTAAAATTATTGGTTGCTGCTCTACCACTAAAGATGTGCTTTGAAGACCTAACTGAAATTCTTGTTTGTTCTTCAGTCTCAAAAACTTGTATGCTTCATCAATGAGACAGGTCTGGAAGCACTTCAGAAAATAGTTGAAAAACTTTTTCTTGATCATGGATGATGACACATTTTTTTATAAGCAGTGGGTCCACACTGACCAAAGAAAATTGGTTACAGTCGCTAGTACTATGGAATAATTCTGTGTAATAATTTGTAGTGCAGTTACTGTACACGGCTAAACTCCAGGCTGAATACCTACAAGAGTTGAAGAAAACCATTCCACTAGAAACAGGACTTATTGTGTTGTTAGATTTAGCAGAAAATTATTCATTCATGTGTCAGGATGCAGTTCACGGATTCCACTGAGACACTTCATACCCATGACCATGTAGCCATAACTGCATACTTTCATTACGGTAGTTATGAAACACTTATCGGAGCGATTGCCAAAATTGGAGTATGTTCACTGTTCTAGTGATGGTGCTAGTGTACAATACAAGAACTGCAATTAGAAGTGCTTATTATCCAAGGAAGTACTGGAAGACAGTATACACTGTTTGTAGTCTTCCTTAAAGTGTCGGCAGACTGTTGCAATAGGCTCCAAACAAGGGGAAAATAAATGTGATTGTTGACTCTACTTCAGTTATGTTAGTTTTGAATTTTCATCATTTCTTGTGTGATCTATGTATGAGAGAGAACAGTAATTGAATGTCAACTTCATTATTATGTTTCTCCACAATAAATGTGTCATGCTGATTTTTTTTTTGTGGTAGTAATGTATACATTTTGTTAAGTACCTGAAATAAATAAATTGGGATATCTAATGTGGATTTTGAGTGTGGTACCTGATAGCGAATGCCTAAATGCAGATAAGTTACGATATGTTAATAGTGACTGATGTCATTTATGACATGGATAAAATTTAGATGTCTTGAAATACTGACATACCAGATTTCAGAGAAACACAACTTGACAGTGAGAATGATGTCACTTGTAAGGGCTAATGCTATTAAAGGGGCAATGTGAGAACCCGGCGGCTGTATAATGTTTTCTAGGAAAGGTTTTTCAGTTTAATACATTGAGCAATCAATATTTTGGAAACTAGTGGTCAGACAGTCGAGATGGTTGCCAGAAATAGTTTTTTGGACATCTTCTCAACTAAAAATTTTTCGATGGTAGTGGATACACCTGGTTGAACTGGCATGGAATGAGCCATTTGTGCTCTAATGCCCGGCACATGTGCTCCCTACTTCTTGCATCTGGTAGGCAGTTGTTTATTGCATAAGGTGAGATCTGTTAGACTCAGAAACTACAGGTGATGTTGTACAGCGTTCTTCTGTGCTGATAATGGACATCATTTACAATGTGCAGTGCAGAACATACACATCAGTTTGCTCTAGTAATATGAGCTCTCTAGTGTGAAGAACCTGTTGTAACTAGGTGCTAGATGCATCCCATTAAAAGTACAGGGTGAGACTTGATCTCCCATCTCATGGCTCACGCAATCGGACACTACCTCACCTGCAGCCCTTTTACATGGTAGCCTCCATTTCACCCACACCCCCAGACCAGGAGGTAGACAAGGAGACGGGGTTGGACTACTTCTTTCCCCACAGTGCACGTTCACAGTTCTACCCAATGTCCCATCACTTGCGTTCACATCTTTTGAAGTACATACTGTTAGGATTTTTAACCCGTTCTCTATGCGTGTTGCTGTCCTCTATCGTCCCCCTGGACCACACCAACAATTTCTTGAACTCTTCCTCACACTCACTCACTTTTTATCCTCTGACATCACCACCATCATCATGGGTGATTTCAACATCCCTATTTTTAATCCACATTACACTGCTGCTTCCAAACTACTCTCTCTAACATCTTCACTTGACCTCTCCTAGTGGATTGAATCTGCTACTCATCAGGATGGCCACTGTCTTGATCTTGTTTTCTCTAGACTTTGCCCAGTTTCTGATTTCGTTAACACTCCTTTCCCCTTCTCTGATCATGGCTTTATTAGCTACTCGCTCACCCCCAGTTCTTTGCCCTCCTCAGTGTCAAACTTTTGCAAGCCTCCTCACAACTGCTGGAATATCAACTCTATTGATCTTCAACAGTTTTTCACCTTTCTCAAACACCTTCTCTTCCCAATTTCTATAGTCTCCAATGATTGGGCAGTACCCCATTTTCACTAAACCCTAGCAACTGCTCTTGATCAAGTGGCTCCAGCGACATTACATACTCGGCGTAGACTTCGTTGCCAACCATGGCACACTAAAGTAACACAAACTCTACAAAAACTTTCTCGTAAAGCAGAACATCACTGGCGTAAATATTGTACCTTTTAATGATTTCATCACATATACTGGTATCCACCACTCCTATAGAAATTCTCAGGACACTGCAAAACAAACATACTTCCAGTCTCTCTCTCTCTCATCTATGCTCGGGCTTCTAACCCCAAACGCCTTTTTAACGCATTTAAATCTCTTCTGATCTTGCTTCCTATTTCAAGGACAAAATAGATGAGATCAGACGTGAAATGGCATCATCTCCCTTGACAAGCAATTGAATCAATTCCTTTGTAGCACCCTCTGACACCCTCTTCATTTGATCCCACAAATGAAGAGGCAGTGTCTACTCTCTTCTCATATTCCTACTCTACCTCCTGTCCTCTCGATCCCATTCCCTCACAAATTGGTAGGTCCCTGTCTCCTGTACTCATTCCACCTCTAACTAAAATCTGTAATCTATCTCTTTCTACTGGTATCTTTCCATCACTATTCAAGCATGCAGTGATTACTCCTATTTTTAAAAAAACTAAATTCTGCCCCATCTCTCGGGTCCCTTGCTCCACCAAGCTTCTCGAGAGAATTGCCTACATTCGCCTCACGCACTTTCTTACAGCAAACAACCTACTGGATTCTATTCAGTCAGGCTTTCGTTCTCAACACTCCACAGAGACTGCGCTGACCAAGGTTGTCAATTATTTCATCACTGCTAAATCTAAAGGCCATTATTCTTTTTTTAATTCTCCTGGATCTCTCTGCTGCATTTGACACTGTTGACCACTCTCTACTCGTACAGACACTACAATCCCTAAGTCTTGAAGGCTCTGTCCTATCCTGGTTCTCATCCTACCTATCTTATCGCTCTTCCAGTGTTCATTTCTCTGAAACCCCCTCTGGTCCGCTTCCTTTATCGGTTGGATACCCCAAGGCTCAGTCCTAGGTCCTCTGCTATTCTCTATCTACACCACTTCTCTAGGAAAACTAACAAGCTTCTTTTGTATTTCAGTATCCTCTCTATGTGGATGATACACAAATCTATCTATCCTCTCCTGATCTTTCACCATCTGTGTTGTCTCGCGTTACTGACTGTCTTTCTGTCATTTCATCTTTGATGTCTTTTCGCCAACTCAAACTCAATTTTTCAAAAACTGAATTAATAATATTCCCACCCAAAAACAGAAGCTTCCTGTCTGACATTTCTATTTCTTTTGACAACTTGACCATAAATCCCACCCCGCAAGCTCGCTGCCTAGGTGTAATCCTTGACTCACAACTATAATTTATTCCCCATATCGACTCGTATCTAAATACTGTTACATCTAAAAAAACATTTCCAGAATACGCACATATCTCACATTGCAAAAACCTTAATTCATGCACTCATCTCCTGCATCAACTATTGCAGTTCGCTCCTTACTGGTCTTCCCAAAATCAGACTTGAACCCCTACAATCTATTTTGCACACAGCGGCTAGATTGATTTTCTCTGCTGAGGCACTGTGTCACTACATTGGTTGCCTGTATTTCAAAGAATCCAATATAAAATTCTTCTACTAACATACAAGGCCGAAAACAAAATTGCACCGACATACATCTCCTCACTTGTCTCAAAATATCTCCCAACTCGACACCTCTGTTCTGCACAAGATATGCATCTCTCTTCAACTCTCCACATCCTCCCATTCCCGGTTACAGGACATTTTTCAGGCTGCACCCAGTTTGCTGAATTGACTCCCTTGCACAGTCAGACTTTCCTCTAGTCTTTAAACCTTCAAGTGTTCTCTGAAAACCCACCTCTTCAGACAAGCTTATAATATTCCTCGACCAGCATCTTAATCTCTCTAGGTTACCCTATTACCACCCTCTACATAGCTAACACAAGATGACAACCCTCTGACCGACATTGCTGTGTGACTGATCACACAGCCCACTCAATACTTTTTACCTTTGCATTCTGGCTGATCGAATGTGCAATATGATGTAGCACATGCCCTTGTGTTTCAAACTCCTATTGTCCCATAGATTGTAAGCTTGCGAGCAGGGCTCTCTTACCTCTTTATGTATTACCCATTATTTTATTAATGTTTGTTCTCAATTGTAAAGCGCTACGGAATTTGCTGGCACTATATAAATGATGATCAGCTCAACTCAGAGATGGTTCAAAAATAGTCCTTTTGCAGAGTGTGAATCCCCATTTAAAAAAAAAAAAAAAAGATTAAACGTGCATCCTGAACTCCCATTTATATAATTTCAATAATCCTGCTCTGAGAATTAGAATCTTGTGTTCTACACTGCTCTGCAAAATTAGTCTTACTAGTGCACCCTACTGGGGCAGCCTAAATGCTCCTATTTCCCATTGCAACTTCTGCTCCTTTTCAAACTCTGCAATCTTGTTTTGTGAATTTTTGTGTTTTGGCAGAAAAACCTATACATAGTATATTTAGCCAGCACTCTTTATTCCAAGTTGTATGAGTGCCTGGCCATTTAGATGCTACTGCTTCAAACAATGTAGCTCTAACAATAATTGAGGTGTTATGTGCGTATTGTCGCTAACCAATAACGATTGTCGAACCTCTATTTGTGTTTCCAAAGCACAAAGATTTATTCGCAATAAGTAGAATAAATATGCTCAAGCGAAGTAATAGTAAATACAGCCGTTACTTATCGCAGGCGCTCTGGATCCAGTGCAGTCATTCAATCCTGAAGTCTGGGGACAAGATGTCTGCACTCTGGATCACAAGCTGCTGCTTATATACGCAATCAAATACAGTAATACAATGAAGATGGTATAGCTTGCATCTATTGGTCCAGGTCTCAGGAATGTCCAAGGGGTAGTCAATCATTGGCTGGTTCATCCTAAGGAATCCAAAGGAGGGGGTCATCTCTGCAGGGGGTATGCTCTGCTCTTCCCGCCATGATTCCTTAGGGAATTATGAACTACTTAAGACTATCATTCATAACTTGTGTATGCACTCTGCGATTCCCTCGCAGAGTGCACCAAACAGTAGGATATGTAACGAGGTTCATTATGATACCACTCATGATGTTATTCCTTCAACCCGTTCCGTGTATTTCACTAATATGCATGTAACTCTGATATAACATATAAATACGACTATATTTCGACATAACTGACTATGTGTTGCAACTACCATTAATGTATACTATTTTATAAGTATGCGTGTTTGTGCGAATGTATGGTAAAAGACCAAATACTGTTGCTGCCACGTGTAGTGGATGCGTACGCCCTTTCACGCCGTAGCGTGCCCTTGTACGTAGATGCGTACCGTACGCATCTTTTCAGACAAAGACAACCAAGTTTGCTAGACTTTAATTGAAATGACTTTATCCAATTTGCTGACTTCGACAGCGGTGCACAGCACTTCCAAAGATTTAACAAAGTGCCTCATAAATTTTGCATTTCATAAGTGAGACCCATTGTGTCCACAGCCGAAACGCAACATAACATTGTGATTTAAGTTGTGTTTGAGCTGTAATTTCCGGGGACAGGTAGCAGAATGTGACAGGGCACAGGCTGGCACTGTGATGTTATATACAGTCTGTTATTGATGATGGTAAGTTGTGTCATGGGTGAAAACAATGAAATAGAATTCCGTGTCAAATCTAGGAGCCAAGGAAGGTATGGCTCCAAAAGTGAGGCAACTTTCAGTATTTTTTTATTTAATTTTATTTTTTGTTACATTGGTGACCAGTACTCCACAGTCTAGCCTGCTCTTTCCAGATACTAACCACTACCCACATAGTATACCAGTCAGTGCCCCCACAGCACCTGTGGCTCCACATACCATCTCTGTACTAAGACTGAAAAACAGCACCATTGTTTTCACATATCTGGCTGTACCCCCTCACATGCCAGCCTGCACTCCCACAGAAAACAGTGCTGGTGGCAATCCTCAACCCCTCCGAATAACCCCCTAAAATGTTGTAGTTGGGTGGCCACAGCAACCTAATATAATGTGGAAGTAGTTATGCAGATTTATTTGTTCTATAATTTAATTATTAAAGATCTGGTGCTTTGGAAACTTTCATAAGTCATACAAAGGAAACACTTTATGAAGGATTTTTTGAAGCTAGAGGCAACAAAGGGATGAGCAGACCTGGGGGTAAATGTATTATGCTCCGATTTTTCCAAGTCGCCGGAAATTGGCGACTTTGCAGCTAAAATTTAAAGCGGCGATGGCTTGTAAAGGCAAATTTGCCTTTACAAGCCATTGCCGCTTTAAATTTTAGCTGCAAAGTCGCCAATTTCTGGCGACTTGGAAAAATCGGAGCATAATACATTTACCACCTGGTGTCCCAATTAACTTCAATTTTCTCTATCATATTGAGTAATATAGTGTATATATAAAAGTTTTAAGTTATTTGCAGTAGGGGAATGGAAGTCTTCAACTGCAACCTGTTTGTGTTTTTTCTAATATACGGTCTATCTTTTTGTGATTGTATATTGTTCAATCAAAAGCATAGTGACAGTTATAGCTATTTCCCCACCACCCCACTTTCCACATTGTGGTTTTATGTCTTCCGTTACATTGCATACAGTCATTGTACAAGCTATAAACGGAAATGGAGGCCATACCATTGGTGAGAAATTTCCTTTGAATATCTGTAAACAGAAGAAAACAGCTGTAATTTCCAAGACAAGATGCTTGTATAACCTACATGAAATGTATGTGTGATAAGGAGTTTTCCTGTGTCTTTTAGCATACAATTTAGTAGAATATAAAACTGGATTACTACCATTAACAATGTAACTTGATATATATTTATTCTCTTTAACCATTACACCACCTTAACAATTTGATAATGGGTTCACATTAAATTATTCAATTTTAACAATGTTTACTTTAAAGCAAACAAATTGTGGCGTAACTTTATCTTATTAGTACTGATTATGTGGATTATTCTAATGCTTCATTGTAGTAAACTTGTTAGTAAGTCGGTGGAAGACATTGAAATGGGTTAGGTGGATGGATATTTATTTTTGGGTAAAGTGGTCCTCTTCCTTGCACAACAGCTACTATTTGTCGTGCATCATTCTCTTCAAAGATATACTGGCAATAATTACGTACCCTTTTCTGGGGCTCAAGAAAGTCAAAATTAGTCGCTCTGCATAAACATTTTCCTTTTATTGACTTGAAAAGCTTCAACAGTCAGAAGGGAAAAAAGAAAGATGCATCTGCAATTATAAACGTCCTCATTGTGTTCGCTATGTGTTGCACTTTTTTCCTTTTTTTTTTTTTTTATTACATTCAGAAACGTCCTGTTTCTGTCTCTTGTATAACTTCCTACCTTTGGATAAAAGGTAAAGGATATATGCATATCGACATGTTTAGTTTCATGGCTGCTATATAGTTTTTATTTTTTTTCCTAGAGCAACTTTTCACATGTTAATTTTTTAATTTTTTTTTTTCAAGAAAGTTATTCAAATCTTGTCAAACGGAACTGAGCAATGATAAAAATGCTGCCTATCTTTTTGTGGGGAGATAAAAATATTTGCCATTCGTTGACCATTGTATATTGTGCGTTCAAAATCCACACATCCCCTAGCCCCTTCATTCATTCTTCAGCCATGTTGATAGAGTAACATGATGGCAAGTCACACTTTCATTTGAAAGTCTTTAGTGTCCTGTAAGGTGTTTCTCCCACATGCATGAGTATGCCAATGAGAGATATCTATCTATCTATCTTAACACAAAAAGTATAAGGTGAGCAACATGATTTGACTTCTACTTTCATCAGAGAGAAGGCACCACTTTAATTATACATACTTCTGTTATTTCAGGAGTGTTTGGTCCTGCAATACAAAGTCTCTGGAATGAATTCATTTTTAAAGGTGGATTTACCTATACTTTAGTATAGTGCTGTAAAAGAATTCTCATTCCAGTGCTTTCAATAAAATAAACTTGCTATGAACTTGGAGGACATGTTAATTCATGGGAAACATTGGTATGCTCTTTGTCTTAAAGGGAATGTTAGAACATAGTGGTAGGAAGAGCATGGCAAGAGCACCATTGATGATTTGTCCTATTTTAATGCACTGTTTGTGAATTTATTAATATGTGAACAGTGCAAAAAAAACAAACAAATTGTGATCCCTGAAAGCTTTTGTTAAATTTCGCTACATTAAAAATTATCCTTGTTTATTGAAAGAGTGGGGGGTTGCAGACTGATAATATTCAAATAATAACATAGGGGGGAAAAAGGCCATGGCAATCCTTTTTAGATTATAAAGCCGCAAGCAAGGTTTTATCTTATTATAAAATGAAAAACTATTGCAGTAAGGTTATTGAATTACACACAATATGTGTACATGAATATAGACACATACAGAATGTTGTAAACCATTATGAAGAGTCTGGACTTTGTGAGGAAAAGATTGGTAAAAAAAAAAACTAATATGAGCACAGAACATTTAACCCCTTTACAACCAGATCTTTGTCATTATTCATTATTTTTTCTTTTCATTTTACATTTTATAAATGGTCTTTTATGGTGCATTTTTTTTTTTCTTTTTTGTTTTAGTATGTAAAATGTATGCCTAACTTTACTTAATGACCAGTCTGTGGTCTGGTTTTCATTATAATGGAAACCCCAATGCTTCTGGTTTTCCTGTTTTTTATAATGATATTTATAAAGAAGGGTATGTGCTATTTTAGTTTATTAGCAGCTCTGATTCTATGTCAGCAGCTGGACGTCATATTAAAGTACCACAGGCCTTTCTAAAGATAGGACCCCTCCTATTTTTAACTATCGCTAAACATGATATTGGTATTCTCATTCACCCCCTGTACCCACCAAACAATCAGAAATGTTGGCTTTTTTTGGGGTTTCCCCTTTATCTGATGGATAGGCTGGTACAACCATGTAGGTGCTATGTCTAGGACATAGTTACCAACATTTTAAAATCGTTTTCAGGGACCAACTGGATGTAATTTTTCAGGATATGTTCATATTTTCTGCATACTAGTCAACTCTCCCGGAATACCCTGGAGACTCCCGAATTTCCGGGTAGGTCTCCCGGGAGAGCTGGCAACTTTCCCGCATCTGCACTTCCTAGTGGGCAGATTTGAAGCCTCCATGATGCGACTCTCCGGGAATCGCATCATTTTGGCCCACCCCCCCAATGTTAAAATGACACGGGCTGGACCAAAATGATTCAATTCGCAGAGCCCCCCTCTAACCCCCCCCCCCCCCCCCCCCCCCTCACGCCCACCTCTGCTCCGAGACTCCCGGAGGCCAGCCTTTATAGGTTGGCAACTATGATTGTCTGTTATTAAAATAGAAACCTGTGCCACCAACTTAAAAATACCAGTGAAATAGTGTTGTCATCTTGCAAACTGCAAGTTTTTACAGCATTCTTTTTTTATCTGCCCATTGTTCCCACTGACAGCTCCACCACAGCTATAATCTAAAGTCAACAACAGGGTGACCTTATTCTAATTGTGTTACAGCAGCCCTAAAGAGTGAGCTTGCTCCAGCAAACAAGACAGTAAAATGTGGGTGAAAAGATAAGCAGCCCTGGACAGTTATCACATAAAGATGAATTATACCAAATGCCCATTTTTTTTACTCAAA
Source organism: Mixophyes fleayi (assembly GCF_038048845.1). Lineage (NCBI taxonomy): Eukaryota > Metazoa > Chordata > Amphibia > Anura > Limnodynastidae > Mixophyes > Mixophyes fleayi. The sequence goes on along the minus strand of NC_134404.1, from coordinate 229,575,400 downwards.
TTGGTCTGCAGAGATCAGAAATCAATAGTTTTGTGTGTTGAACACTGAAGACATGTTCACACATTTGATACGGTAAAAACACATGAAAAATAACTGGTGCTTTAGTGATGCTTTTACTAATAAGTCTATTGTACTGGCAGCAGGCCTTATTTCTCACCAGATATTATGCACTACATTTTAAAGTTACATAATAGTATCTACAATGCCAGTCTGATTCAACCATGTTAAGAAAACATGTTTGTGGTAAACTAATAACTAGAATGGGATTATAATTTAAGAGAACTCTCTAGTAAAAATCTATCTCCCACATGAATGTGTGCCAATATGTATAAACCTTGACACACAAGGTTTAAGGTGAGCACTGCTTACTGTGGCCATGTGTATACAGCAAAATAATCATTTGGCCTTACCTTACTATAGATTTTTCCGATTGTTGGCCTGTGTGCCACATCATCCATCAAAACAGATTTTCTTAGAGTGTCATGAGTTCTCTTAGCCCTGGCTGAAAGCAGAGGTTTCAGGAATGCACTCCCCATCCCTGTGACTTTCACGTTTCTGGAAGGGGTTAGACAGAGCTCCAGCACTCTTATCACACTAGTAACAGATCTAGGTGAATTCCACCCAAATTGGTTCTCACCGCTCCATACTCAACTTAATTAGTGCCACTACCTATTGTATTGGGTCAATAAGATCCTAAAACCTGTTGGGACAAATGTGCTCACTAGCATATGCTACCCTCTCTGGTAGCCAAATTGTTAGCATGTCATACCCAGCTCTCAAAAAGAGTTAATGCAGCCAAGAAATACTAACCTTTTTTAAAAGTATAAAGATTTGTTTGTGTAACAAGAAGAAACTTATGTTGTTTAATAAGTTAACTATGTTTTGGCTTTAATATAGAAAGATGCAGGACTTTGGCAATAAGACATATATAACAAATGGTGTACAAAATAAATGTAATAACAGGAAAAATAAAAATGACAGAAAATAGCACACTTGCATAGGATTGTATATTCTGCATGTAGAAGTGGAACTTTATTAGAAATTAGATTGATCTCTTCCAAAAGACTGACACACAGAATAGTTTTGCAGGTATTAAGATCCACGTTCTTCTGCCTCAGCCCCTTTCTGTGATGTTACTGAGATGGTTATTCATATTTTAACAAAGCTTATTTCTTTTGTCTCGATAAACACTTCAGCTAGAAAAATTTCTCACCTGACTCCTGTAGCCAGGGAGCCTGCTTATCCAAAAGCCCTGCTCCCTGCACCACCTTGCTAATTGACAAGACAAACTCCATTAAATACCAATACACTCCTTTTAAAAGAACTATTTATTTTATATAATTTATTCTAGGTGTAAGGCAGGAGAGAAACTGGGTTATCAGATGGATATCCACAAGCCTGGTGACAAGCTTCTCTTATAATATCCTGTACCCTCTGAAGTCAGTCCGCTTACTCACGCGCTACAAATTTTTCCTTTCAGCTGGACGTGTGCCCGCTGTAACACCTGGACAAGGGAAGATGGCAATTAAATCAGATTAATTACTGCCCTGCCTGTCTTCCAATGATTTTACATTATAGAAACCAGTTTATGGTGGGGGGAAATCAAACATTTATAAATAGAAATGTATATATTTTTTTATTAGTTGATGGTTTTGCCCTGACTACTACAAGGGGGCTGGGTGAACCATACCGACCAATAAGTCAGAGATTTCAGATTCATCATCGTCATTTATTTATATAGCGCCAACATATTCCTTAGCTCTTTACAATTGGGGACAAACATAGTAAACTAATAAACAAACTGGGTTAAACAGACAAAGAGGGGAGAAGGCCCTGCTCGCAATCTTACAATCTATGGATGCATATTGGTACACCCACTGTGCAGCATTTGGCTTAATCTTTTAAGCTAAGTAGTGAGCTTAAAAGATGTGAGGAGCCCAAGGAAAAACTGTTTCAGCATACAGTTCCCAGGACTCCACTAATGAGAAGCACTTGGTTGCTGATAACTGACTAAGTTGGAATGCTCTATTAATGTAAATGCTTTTTGTTATGTTCTCTCCTCCCTGCATTCAAGAGGTAGTACAACTCTGCATAGTTATCACAGATGCTATCCCACTCGGTTCTGTAGTTTTGGATTATTTTGTGTGTAAACTGTGCTGCTGTGATAACCAATGGATCTTGTGTTTTTGTGTTCTATATCTACATATACTGAATCTAGAAAAAGTATATTTGTTGATATGGTGAATGACAGCTAACTGCAGTAGTAAATAGGATTTGCAGTGCCCTCTTGTATTATATATCCTAAATAAAGCCGTATCTTTGCATACTGCTTGGATATATATAAATGGTGATGATGATGATATGTAACAGTCGTGAGAGCCTGGGATGTTTAACCAGCAGTTAAGAAGGGCCTTTTCAGTGACCGCACTATGATATTGCACCATGAAGGCAGGGCTTTCCTCTAGTGAAATCACTGTCTTGGGCCATGAAACCATGAGGTTTGGTGATGCCCATGAGTTTCTCAAAGAAACCATTTGGTTCCTGATTAGGAAGTGGCAAAGAAATTGTTCCTGCATGCCTTCAGCTTTTTTAATTAGATTACAGTGGCTGTTTCAATATTGAATATATTGGTTGCTTTCTCTGTGGTAGTGCGAGCCCCAGGCGGTTGCTTGCTTTGATGCAGCATACAAGCCGCCATTTGGACCGCAGTGTTCTATATTTTTATATTCTTGATTTTGAAGGGGTTTTTTTTTTGACAAACATTGCAATGTACAGCTTATGAGCAATACAACCCTAAGAACTAGTGAGGGGTGTGTAAAAGTCTGCTGCTCATTTTCATCTTTTTGAAGTCCCTTTTAAAGGCTTCCATGAGTGCATCTCCTCTCTGGCTCTCTTAGCAGGTTAATGGAAGTCTATGCAGGAATAAAATATTCACTAAAACTATAAAATTGAATTTAACATTTTAGTTTACTAGGCAAATACGTGAAATGTATCCCTTATCCCTACAAAGTGATCTATTAACAGCTGCTGTGACATGTTTTGATTCAAATAATACTTTTTATAGGCTGCAGGAAGATTGGTAGGTGACTTTATCCATATCTGGGATAAGGAGAATCCTCATCATCAACATTTATTTATATAGCGCCACCAAATTCCGTAGCACTTTACAATTGGGAAGGTATTTTTATAGCTCTCTCAACCCATCCTGGTCTATAATCTATGTTTTTGTTTTACACTGAATTAATGATCGCCTGTCTTATGTGTGAGGATTTTTGTTTTTCTTTTAAAAAAAAATACTAAATAAATAATAATTTTAATGGAGAAATCCAGGCAACATTATTGGTGTGGAATCCTAACGTGCTTGGCATACTTTCCTGTCTGGGCCTCCCATGCCCAAAAGTTCCTGGTCTCTTGATTTCGGGAGGGTCTGCTGTCATTGTTGTGTTAAGCTTACTAAGTGAGCGGCACACACTAGACCATTCAGCTTCCCAACATATTGATGGCAAACCTGCCCACAACACCAGGCACTGGTCTCCAGAGTGCAGCAAGCAGTGTCTACTCTATAAACTGCAAGACTTTTTTTTTTTTTTTTAAGCCCCTGGAGACCAGAACATTTTATTTGTGTCCAAAAGTGACTCTAATACATTGTCTTCTTCGACTTCCAGTCTCCAAGTTTGGGTAAATACGACTTCAAATGCTGCCGCGTTTTCCTCTGACGTTAATTCCGCCATTTCACAGATCCCCACATTCGTTCGACGCTGTGAGTATGGACATCAGTGTCAGGATCGACAAAATTGTAACGATGATTCTTTGAAATGATGAAATCCGGCATGTTCCAGTTCTTCCGTCTTGTAGGCGCGCCAACTATCCGAGTATATTATAGAGCCTCTTTCGATATTATCCAAAATTGGCATCATTAACGTTCCTGCACTGCGTTCATCCACTTTGACCAAAAAGCTCCTGTGCGTCTCCCGACAGAGTCCCTTGAAGATCCACTGCTGAGGAAGCACGCGACCGGCATTGTTCACAAGCTTTCGTCAAGCTTTACGATTAATCCTTCACCTCCGATCTTCTGCTTTTGGTTGTCGATCGAGGTACTCATGCCCAGTTCCTCTTTGCACAACTTGATCGATGTCAATTCCTTGGCCCAGCAATAGAAGAGGCGAATGGTTGTCACGAATGGTAGACGCATGTCGATTAACTAATTTCCCTGGCGGATGTTGACCTTCGTTCGACAAGTAGATTTTGTGCAATGCCAGGAAATACCCAAACCAAACTAGAGCTTCACTTCTTCATGATTTCTTTGACACAGCTGGCAGTATACCTTTCTTTTGCAAAAATGACACATTCTCTTTCGGTAGAAGGCAGATGAATAAATAAATTTTTAAGTGGTGGTGGTGTGTGTATGTGTATGTATGTGTGTGTGTGTGTGTGTGTGTGTGTGTGTGTGTGTATATATATATATATATATAATATATATATATATATTAGTATGTGTGTGTATTTTTTTATTTTTTTTGCCAAATGGCTCCAGCCAACAGGAAAGTACCTTTTTTTTATTCTTCTTGTTGAGGGTTTACCATAATAAACGAGAATAATATAACCTATTAAAATACTCCATCCTCTGACCACATATACACCAGATTTAATTCTACACCTGTGGCTAATTTGTTTCTGATATGTGACTGCACCTTTAACACTGCTCAATAAATTATTTTACAGTTAGGAATGGGTTGCTTTTTATAATGTTGTGGTTTTGGAGAATAGGCCATGTGGATGGTTTTTCATATGACTATGGAAAATGCGTAGCTCTCTTCTATTTCACTATTTCAAAAGCAAGCACAGATCAAATTTCATTTCTTTATGCTGAGCAGTTTTAGACTTGCTCAAAGAAAAGCTGGTAGCAACATGTGTCAATTAGTGCTTTAACTGTGTACTGCTGCAGTAAAAGTTCACCATTTTGCTCTGTCTTCATTATGGTCTAAATTCACAGGTTGTCTTCTCCTGGAGAGGTTTTTGTTTTTTTTTGTTTACATTTTTCTCGTGTCCCTTTTACACTTGGCACATATGGATCTTGCTGTGTATTCCTGTAAGGAATTGATCTCATTACTTCTTCTTGGCCTTAACTTCCACACAGTCTTTGAAAATGCATGGAATCGCATCTGGAGTGGCTTGCATCCTTATACTGTCTTCACTGAGGGTAATTTGAGGTTGCTTCAAGCTTGTCACAAAACATTTGTTCCACTCCCAATGTAGCAACCAGCTATCCAGCAGTCTCATGGATAAACACATCCATGCTAACTTGCGTACATTTACAGACTCTGCCAGATGTTCTTAAGACTGCTTGCAGTCTGACGAATGTATCTGGGGTTGGCAGATGCCCGGAGAGCGTTTCTTACCCGAATGCATACTGCCAACTCTGTTTGGTGGATGAAGAATAAAGGCCTGAGGTCAGTTTTTCATGTTTTAGGCCCTTTCCTGTTTTAGCATGATAATGCCCCCCATGCACGAAGCGTGAACCATTTTTAGATTGACCCCGAGTTTAGTGTGGAAGGATGTGACTTTCCTGAGCCCTGACCATCAGCCACATTAATCACCTTTTGGAGAAATTGAAAATCCAACTGCAAGGCAGGCCTTATCGCCCAACATCAAGGCCTCGCCTCATTAACACTCTTGTAGCCATGTAGAATGGATGCAAATTCCCGCAGTTCTGTTTCAACATTTAATTCTATATACTTTCTAAATTTGTCTTGAGTAACTTGAGTGGAGTCTCATTTTAGTTCTAAGAACAATGTGAGGACTCCTGCTTATACCACTGGAAAACGTCACACTATAAAGATGTACCAGCGGTGGCAGTGTTTTTATCATTAATATTCCGTTATATTTTAGATGGTACTACCTAAATTTACAAAATAAAATCTGAATTTAATTTGTAATTTTATCTCTGTAAGCATTGCACTTCTGCCTCTTTGAAGGGGTTCGGAAATCTAAATAAAATTAAACTGTTTATGAAAAGAATTGTTATCTGCAAGGTGTTATTACTTTGTATAAGCTGGGGGTAGGTTGTCCATATGTATATGTTCAGGCAGCACAGTGGCTTAGTGGTTAGCACTTCTGCCTCACAGCACTGGGGTCATAAGTTTGATTCCCGACCATGGCCTTATCTGTGTGGATTTTATGTTCTTCCTGTGTTTGCGTGGGTTTCCTCCCACATTCCACAAACAAACTGGTAGATTAATTGGCTGCTATCAAAAATTTACCCTAGTCTCTGTGTCTCTGTGTGTGTGTGTATTTAGACTGCAACCTCCAATAGGGCAGGGACTGATGTGAATGAGTTCTCTGTACAGCGTTGTGGAATTAGTGGTGCTACATAAATAACTGATGATGATGATCACCATGGAGGTCCAATTAGTTTGTAAACTATAGGAGATATAATAAACTCTGGTTAGGAGGTCCTAAGAATTATAAATAAAGGAGATTGGAATGGAGCTTCCCTTATGATGCAGCAGGTCAGTCTGTTTTCCTAGCTGCAGTTTAAGCTTCTGCAATAACAAGCCATTTGCAACTGTTCAGACCTTATCTGCTTTTCAGTTGCCTTCTGTGAGCAGTAAAGTTCTTGCCAACATAAATGAAATCCTGAATCTGCTAACTGCATGTACAGAAGTAGTTCTCACACTAAAAGCTACGTTTGTAGTGAGCCAGGAAAGTGGGCAAAAGAAATTTGAAAATATTTGTTTCCTATTTTTGTTTTCACATAAGGAACAAAGTGTGGTGTGTGGGGTGTGTGTGTGTGTGTTTGCATGAAATGCCTTGTTCTCACTGGCAGAGGGATGTATTTGAAATGGTTTAAGCCTATGGGAAATGTGATGTCGCCTGTCCTGTTGAGGTAGCTTGTAAATCTACATTCCCTTCATCCACTCTAGGATTCATAACCAGTCCCTAGAAAATATGAGATACATAGGCCCTCATTTAAATTTAGGTGTTAATCCATCTGGAAGGTGCAACCTTGACAAAATCAAGTTGCAGGGAGGAACAATTTCTATGGGGAATTTTATAGAGTTGAAATAAATCTGCCCAGTTTGTGTGCTACATTCAAAAGCATCCACTATTTTCCCTACATTCAAAGCAAAATTGCATTTGTACCCAATGGTTTGACCAGGTACAAATTTGCACCCTGTAGCTGGATTTGCTCCAAATTTTAAATGCAGCCCATAATGAGGTTTACAAAAGGCACTTGTTAATTGAGTTTAACACTTTCTAAATTCTACAGGTGTATGGTGATTATGTAGCTATTTAAGGTCTCTTGGTTTTTCTACCAGTAAAATACAAAATACTGTTTGTCACTAGCGAACTTTGTTGCTCAGATGCTGAGCGATTTAATGTCAGCAATTTTACAAACCACCAATCTTTGCTCTTTATCCAATGTAAAAGCAGTTGTTCCTGTTACATTAGGCTAAGAGTTGAATGGAAATAGGTGAATGACAGCTTTAGATCCTACGGACTGTGGCCAGTGTTTTTTTTTTTTTAACACACAGTTCTTTTATGCTTTTTAGTATCTAGTAGTATGTATTAAAAAAAAATGCATTTGTATTTGTCAAAAACTTGGGATTCAAAACTGACCCTGGTGCTCACCTCAAGCATGAAGAAATTTGTGCAGTATACATGACCAAGTCTCAATGTTTTTCACAAAGCATTGTGTCAAAAAAATTATTTTAATTCAAAGAATAAGTTTCAGTTGATGAATAGCATGAATGTGTGTTTTTGGTGCAGGTTTGCTGCAAGGTTGCAGACTTTTTATGAGTGAGTGAATGCCACATTCCTCGTGTGTCTGAACATGAATAGTTCACAAGGGAACTAATCAGGATAGTGCATTCTTGGCATCTTCCTGCAAACATTGATGCTTTGGAGAATTGCTGCAGAAGCTCAATTTGCTTAGTCTACATAAAAACGAGCACATATTGGTATTGAAGTTCAAGATTGTATATCTTGCCCTTAACACAAAATGCATCATGCAGTCTTTTAAAATGTCTTAAAACTATTCATGGAATTCTTCACTCCCTGTCCCTGTTTGACCTTTTTTCAAATACTAAAGGGTCAGTTAGTGTGCTACTATACTCCTGATCAGTTTCTCAA